>NW_021963279.1:0-127839 GCF_901765095.1 Microcaecilia unicolor | reverse complement strand
CGAAGCCAGCATTCCTCCCCCTGAGGGTCGCCTGAGAGTAAGCCAACTAAATTAAAGAAAGTAGCACATGAGGACGGAGAGATGATTAACATATAGATAGGTATGAAAGTAGGAAGAGTTAGAAAGTAAGGTGACTGATTTAAAGAAAGTTGCACGTGAGGTCAGAGAGATGGTTAAATATTATATCAGCTAGGGTAAGAATGGATAAACATGTCTTGCTGCAGTATGTGCAGCCCGAGTCACTCCTTGTGTGTGTGAGTGAGACTAACAAGTTAGTTACTTCTTCCATTAAAGGCTTCGTTGAAGAGCCAAGCTTTCACCTGCTTCCTGAAGTAGAGATAGTCTTGTGTTGAGCGGAGCCTTTCAGGCAGTGCATTTCAGAGTGTGGGGGCTACTCTGGAGAAGGCTTGCTTGCGGGTATCACATCGTGTAATGTCTTTTGGAGATGGTGTGGTTAGTGCTAGTCCTCGAGAGGACCCTAGTGCCCTTGGCGTTGTTCTATCATTTGTCTGGAGTCCACAAGCCACTTCTATAAATATGGATAATCCTATATAATAATTCTCACCTCCAACGTTCTGAAGCTGCCTGGGATCCTGGCTTCCGCCGTGGTCTGCTAGGTGCTGTAGATCAAAATGACGTCATCAATCCCACTGATTGGCTGCGCCTCGGGTGAAGTCACCAGCCGGACGCACAGCAACAAACTACGACCCAACCAGCAGCAAACAGCGACCCAGGCAGGGGGAGGAGTCCCCTGCCTAGGAATCGCTCGAGACTGGCTGTAAACATCCCGAAACACCTGCGCACAGTAACCGCCATCAAAAAACTGTCGCTGCCCTCCCTCTCCTCGTCCGGATTCAGACTGTCGGAGAGGACGAAGAGGAAGGACAGTGAGCGAGCGCCTGCGGCGACTGTCCAATGTGGAGGAGGCGGGTGAGGGCTCAGGGCGGCCGTTGGGGTCCAGTGTCGACTCGGAAGAGGGGGGAGGGACACAGCAGCGGGTCCGACTCCAGTGCAGCCGTCATCCCCGTTCACTCAAAACAAACGAAGCAAACCTATGAGATGCTGCAGGATGTTTAATGCACAGGAGTGGAAGTGAGCAACGCAAGTCTACGGTAAGCAATGAAGCCCATTGGTAATCTCTGTTTCCACTCCCCTACGCAGCCATCATTCATATACACTCAACACCAAGCAAACCTAGGAGCTGCTGCTTCACATTGGCGTTTTAAAATTGTTGTTCCATCTGAAACAAGTCTAAAGCTGTTTCAACTGGATAGACAGTGCCTTAAAATGTGGAGGACAAAAGGAGGGGGGGGACAGACAGACCCTGCAACTGGGAGGAAGACAGGGAGACCGGGAGGGAGGGCCCTGCAACTGGGAGGGAGGGGGGACCCTGCAACTGCGAAAAAGGGAGGAAGGAAGGGAGGGGGGGACCCCCTGCAACTGGGAGACAGACTGGAGGGGAGGGGGAACGACCCTGGAACTGGGAGGGAAGGGGGACCCTGGCACATACTCTCTTTCTCATACACACACTCGCACCCAGTCTCACTCTCTCTCTGTCACACACACTCGCACATTCACTCTCTATCACACAGTCACGCTCACATACACTCGCTCAAACATACACACTCCGAGGAAAACCTTGCTAGAGCCCGTTTCCTTTAAAACAGAAACGGGCCTTTTTTTACTAGTAACTAAATAAAAAGTAATTTTCCACTTGCCTATTACAGGAGAGTGAAGGCCTACGATAAAAAAAAAAAAAGAATTCTAAAAGGATTCAGTGAGCACTGATAATATTATATTAAGAAATGGATTTTAAGTTCGACATTTTTTATGTTAATCACCCATCTCCTGCGATCTCAAAACACTACGCTATTTAAACTCTAAAACATTTACTTACTTATGGTGGGGTTCTTCACGTTTTTTTCCCCCTCCCATTCACAGTACTGGGTGAAATGTTTCTCATCTTCATTCTTAATCTTGAATATAACAGCAGGATTCAGAACTGAATGGCCTGTCAATAACAAGCAAGAAATTTGCATTTCGAATTATATGTGCAGAACACCCTGGGGGGTTTCTGACAGGCAGAATGCCAGACTGTGAACGCAGGTGTACAGTTTATGACAAAGCTTGGTGAAAAGAGATGCTGCTTGCCACTTGATTAAGGGGCCCTTTTACTAAGGCATGCTGAAAAATGGCCTGCGGTAGTGTAGATGCGTGTTTTGGGCATGCGCGCAGAATCATTTTTCAGCGCACCTGTAAAAAAAAATGCCTTTTTAAACATTTTTGCCGAAAACGGACGTGCGGCAAAATGAAAATTGTCGCATGTTCATTTTGGGTCTGAGACCTTGCCGCCAGCCATTGACCTAGCAGTAAGGTCTCGCACTGTAACCAGCCAGTAATGGTCTACGTGCGTAAAATGCTGATTACCGCCTGCATGCCAGAAAATAAAAATATTTGCTGACGCACGTAAAAATGAAATTACCGCCCAGGCCGTGAAGAAGCCGGGCGGTAACTCGGAATCGCTACGTGTTGGGTGCGTGTAGGCGCTTACGCGGCTTAGTAAAAGGGCCCCAAGATTAAACCTTGGAGGGCTTCTGATATGATCATTTCTATTCATAATTAAAGGCACTGCAGGTGTCAATGTTCTCTGTAAGCATACACCTTCCTGGGGGTATGAACGAGTAGTCTAATGGTTACAGCAGTGAGCTGACAACCAGGGAACCCCATTTCAAGTCCTACTGCAGCTCCTTGTGATCTTGGGCAAGTCATTACGTAACTCTCCATTGCCTCAGGTACAAACAAGACTGTAAACATTCCAGGGACAGACAATTTCTACTGTACCTAAATGTTTGTTCTGCCCCCACATTCATGGATGCGGAATGCTTGTTGTTGTCCTGTGCTCTTTAAGTAGGATAGGACTGCAAAGTGATGTAATTGTAGTTCTCTTGTGATAGTCTCTTTCTGAGCATGTGTCCCTGTTCCCTATGCCTTATGGGACTTGTCCTACTTGCTGGTCCTTGACCCTTGTGTATGCTGGGCTGTAGCCCGCCCATTTTCTCTCCATTGAGTGAAAGGAATCTGTCTGCACCATGCTTGTTTCTAACACTGTAGCTTGCCACTTAAAAGCCTCCCAAAGGCTTTGTACATCATCAGCTTTTCACCAGTTTAAAAGTATTTACAGCATCCACTCTTTAGCCAATGTTAAAAGCTCCCAGCTTATCTCTGCAGTGAGAGACAGGGTGAGCTGATAGAGAACAGACTTCCAGTTCTGCAAGGCAGAGACTCTTGTCCAGCACATCTAACTGTTGTTTGAATTTGCATTACAGAAGATTTTGGTTCAAGAGTTCTGAGTCTTCACACTGATGTTCTATACTGTGGTTTAGCTAACAGTCCAGCTAGCTCTTTTGCAAGGACGGTACAATGTTCACTGATTTTACAGCTTTTGACCTTTCAGGCAGTGTATACAAAAATTAAAAAATAAAACAAAAATAGTCTCTGCTTCTTATTAAAAGCATCCAAAAAAAAAAAAGGAAAAAGCTCTGGGATTTAATCGATACCTAGAAAACATATCAGGGAGAAAGAGAACATTTCATCTGTAACATCTGGTTACCTGAAGATCTAACATATTTATAGTACAGTCTCACATATGATACTTGAGAATCACAACTTCTAAGTCCTCCATCCCAAGCCATTGTTGTCATAGGTTAAAGAGAGACAGACTCCAGCTGGTCATGAAGTGTCTAATATAAAAGCAGTTTCGGAGGTCACGTGACGCCATGATGCAGGGCTGACGCTGGATAGCTAGGCTCCGCGCACATTCGCCCAAAAATCAGCAAATTCGACGGTCCCGAGGAGAGAAACGGCGTTGTCTGGTGTATTAAAGAAGCGGGAATCGCTAGCGATCGGCAAAACGGTGCAGAGGCACGGCATGGCTGCGAAAACAGTTCGCAGAGAGAAAGACAAGACTAAGCTGGCCGATGCCAAGATGGCCGACCAGCGTGAGCCCGGGGAGCTTGCCGTGGGCTCCGCGTGGTTAGCAGAAATTACCGCCGAGGTAACTGCAGCGGTGGAGACAGCGCTGGACAAGAAGCTTCAGCAACTTTATGATCGTACGGAGGAGGCTCATGAACGTATCGATAGCATGAGCTTAGAGCTGGATGAAGGCCTGCAGCGCATATTAGAGGTAGAGGAGAGCGTGGAGGCGCAGAAGGAGTTGAACAAGAAACTGGAAAAGAGAGTGCAGGATCTGGAGGTTAAATTGGATGATTTGGAGAATCGAAGCAGGCGCAATAACCTGCGCCTGATTGGACTTCCAGAGTCACTATTGGATAGGGATTTGCCCAATTTCTTGGAAGAATGGCTGCCAAAGACTTTACAAATAGAGGATAAAGTACAACATTTCTGCATGGAGCTGGCCCATCGGGTGGGACCCATGAGGCAGCCAGGGAACAGACCAAGAGTGGTGATCTTAAAGACTCTTAATTTCAGGCATAAACAACATATATTGGATGCGCTTCGAGGTGGGCAATCACTTACCTATGAAGGGAGAAAAATCCTTTGCTTTCAAGACTATTCACATCAGGTGCAATTGAAGAGGAAATCCTTCGCGCCATTATGTACGGAGCTATACAACAAGAAGATAAAATTTGCACTCCTCTACCCTGCCAAGCTCAGACTCACCATAAATGGTGTAACTCAGTTTTTTGAACAGGTGGAGACAGCTAAAGAATATATACAACAACATGGAGGATCATCAGAGCCTAAGTGAAGTGGAGGCAATGTGCAGGATGGTACAGAGGCTCAAAAGAGGACGCTGGAGATTATAATATAGTTTTTACAGTGGAGAGCAGATTTGGAGAATGATGACACGAACCTTTGGACTGAGCACATGGTTGGTGGACTCCTGACAGACTGGACTGATATATTTTGGGAGTGTGTCTAAGACAGTATTCTGGATGTACCCAGCACGCCTTGACACCTTTTGGCTGCAGTAGATGACGACGCGGCAAAGCTAAATGAACTGCATTGGGACTATTAGATATGACGTAGAAGCCAGAAGTCTACAGGGCCTGGTCATATAAGAATTACGTGACACTGTTCACTGGAGGATCTACACAGGAATGAAAGTGTGAGACAATTAAGATCTGATGCTAGAGATATGACACATAAAGTTATGTATGTTGGGGAAGTGGGGGAAGGAATCAGAGGGAAGGGGGGATATGCGATATGTTGTAGGGTGAGTGCAGGTGTTATAGCGTGACTAGTTCTGGGAACAGGAGGGCCGGGGGGGGAAGGATAGGGGAATAGGGAATAGACAGGACACATTTGGGAGGGAGGGGGGAGAGTTCAGAGGGTGGGAAGCAGGGAAACGACTACCAAAAAAGGACAGATGGAGATATGTGAGTGAGTGGAATGTTGAATGGCTGCGAGACAGAGTGGTGGGGGTGGTGATGCTGGGACACCATGCCTACCTACCTTTAGATGAGAGGCATGAGCGGGGACATGTAAGAGATGATGGAGGTTGATGGGCCTTAAAGTATACTCCTGGAATGTGGGGGGAATATCCTCCCCCATAAAAAGAAAGAAAATCCTTCATGGTCTTAAAAAGAAAAGGGCAGATGTAGCGCTCCTTCAGGAGACACATTTATCAAAGCAGGAGCATGAGAAGTTGAGAACTTGGTGGGTGGGGACAGTGTTGGAGGCCCCGGCAGTGGGGAAAAAAGCGGGCGTTGCCATTTTATTTCATAAATCTCTACAGGTGGAGGTGGGACAGGTGTGTGCTGATCCTGAAGGGAGGTATATAATAGCACAGATAAAGGTGAATGGCAATTTATGTCTCATTAGTAATATATATGCCCCCAATGTGTACTGTAAGCAATTTTATCATTCAATTATTAGTAAGATACAGCACTTTAACATCCAAAACAAGATAATGAGAGGGGACTTTAATGTGGTAGCGGACCCAATGCTGGATAGATCACATGGGACAGCAAGCACAGTGGTGGGGGCGGGTAAAGGCATAAAACTGCTATGTGGAGCATTGGGAGTGGTTGATGTGTGGAGGGTGTTACATCCAAATACTAAAGACTACACACACTACTCACGAGCCCATCACACTCAATTGAGGATTGATTACCTATTGATAGATGAAGAGAGCTTCACACGTATAGCGGAGGCTGATATTGATCCTACGATGATATCAGATCATGCGGCTATATATATCAAATTTCAAGATCAAACTTCACATAATAGACAGTATAGATGGGCATTTCCCATGGATCTGTATAAGGACTCGGAGTTTTGGGCTTATATTAGAGCAAAGTGGAAAGAATATTCATTACACAACGCATCTCACAGGCATACCCCGATATTGTTTTGGGAAGCTGGAAAGGCTGTCTTAAGAGGAGAGATAATAGCGTATAGCATCAGAAAAAAGAGACGAAGAGATAAAGAGATAATAAGATTAGGAGATAGCCTGATACGGTTGAGGAGAGCTTACGGACAACAGTCCGCGGACCACCTGCGTGAGCAATTATTAGCCACCCAGGCATCTCTGAATGAGCTATTACATCAGCGTGCTAATAAATCGGCAGAGTACTGTAGATACCAATTGTATAAGTTTGGTAATAAGACAGGGAGGATGATGGCAGGCCTAGTGAGAAGGGGGAAGGGACAGAGGAGAGTACTTGCCATTCAGACGCAGGTTGGGGGATTGGTACATACTGATGCAAAGATACTAGATGTATTTCATGACTACTATGCTAAGTTGTACACTAAGAATGAGATGGATGATCTAGATCCAGATATTTATCTTGAGAATGCTAAGTTGCCGAAGATAACAGTGCAGCAGCAGGAAGAGTTAAACAAGCCGATAGAAGTAGAAGAGGTCCTGAGAGAAATTAGAGGTAGTGCATTACATAAAGCTGCGGGGCCGGATGGATTTAGGGCAGAACTGTATAAGATCTTAATGCAGGATATAGGAGAACCACTGGCAGATGCCTTTAATAAGTCTGTTGAATTAGGGGAGTTACCGCAATCCTTATGTCTAGCGGATATTATGGTTTTCTTGAAACCAGGGAGAAATGCAATCTTACCAGACTCATATAGGCCTATATCACTCATTAGTTATGAAGCTAAATTATTGGCTCAGAATTTGGCTGCTAGGTTGGCAACAGTGCTGACACACATAGTGGCGCCCCCGCAGGTGGGATTTATACAGGGAAGACAGAGTGGGAAGAATATTAGGTTGATATTGGCCACGATGGAGAGAGTGCGAAGGGAGGGAGGGGACTCCCTCTTGATCAGCTTCGATGCCGAAAAGGCGTTTGATCGGGTTGAGTGGGAGTTTCTATTTGCATCGCTAAAGGCATACGGCCTTGAAGGATATTTTACACAAGCGATATCCATTTTGTATAAGAACCCGACAGCGAGGGTGTTGGTAAATGGTACATATTCTCGCTGCTTCCCAATAAATCGGGGAACTAGACAGGGTTGTCCTCTGTCCCCCTTACTATTTGCCATCACTTTGGATCCCCTGATTAGGGAAATTCTAGGAAATGTGGAGATAGAGGGGATTAAATTGGGACATCAAGAATTTAAAGTTTCGGCGTTTGGAAGTCACGTGATGCTAAGCGAGGGGAAGGTCGCCGCTTAAGAGAGCTCCGAGACCCCTCGTTAAACAACTTCCCCTAGCGCTGCACGCATCTGTAGAGAACCCACAAAATTGAGCTGGAAAGGCTCGGGAAACCTCCCTGGTGTGCACAACGGCTAGCGAACAGCGATTCGGGTCGGAATGGCCACAAAAATCAGCCGGAAAGACAGCACAAGGAGCCGCACGGGTGAAAACAAAATGGCGGAGGTTGGCGCGTCGAGCGAAGCGGTGAGTTCCGCCTGGGCAGCAGAGATAGCCGCGGAGGTTTCCGCTTTGTTAGAGGCATCCGTCGACAAAAAATTACAGAAAATCTCAGATCAAATAGTGCAAATGGACGGCAAATTAGAAAGCTTACGCACAGATTTGACTGGGTTTCAGCAGAGACTGTCGGATGTGGAAGATCAGTGCCAGCAGAGAGATAATAAGCAAGAACAAATGAGGGAACAACTAAACAAACTGGAAGCTAAAATAGAAGATCTAGAAAATAGATCACGCCGGAACAATCTCAGACTGGTGGGGCTCCCGGAGTCAATACGTGAAGTAGAGCTGCGGGACTTTCTTGAAACATGGCTGCCTAAGGTACTGAATTTACCTGGGTTGGAGAAGGAGTTAAAAATTGAGCGAGCACATCGGTTGGGCCGTGCGGGACAGGACTCAGAAAGACCTCGTGTGATAATCTGTAAAATCCTCAATTACACCCACAAGCAAGAAATATTACGAGCATGGAGAGGGAGAGGCAAGGTGCAGTATGAGGCACGCACTGTCCTCTGTTTTCAAGACTTTTCAACTGCAGTAGCAGCCCAGCGCAGGCAATTTGTAGAAGTATGCAAGAACCTGTATGAAAAAAGAGCGAACTTCGCGCTAATGTTTCCTGCCAAACTAAGAATTCAGTACAAGGGCAAACAACACCTCTTCAGTTCACATGTGGAGGCCTTACACTTTGCTAACAAAATGGAGCTGAGACCGGAGGAAGGAAGCGAGGCCGCACGGAACAGCAGCCCAGGAGATCAGTGAAAAGGAGGTGATAAAGGCTTGGTTGGAGTAAGCCCAGACACTAAATACCTATAATGCTGACAGAACTGTAAGGACTATATAGAAAGGTAGAATGCATATCACCGCAGGGATTATCTAGGCCCCTATAGGGACCTGTATCAAAGTTCCCTGTATCAAAGGCCGTGCCTAAGCTCACATAGAAAAGATGTAAATTTAAGGCCAATACTATGTATAACAGGAAGTAGGACTGTATAAAAGTTAGAAACTTATAATTAACAAAGGGTAAAATATCAAATCTGGAAGTCAGCGCTAGGGGGGAAAGGGGGGGGGGGGGCGTGACTCGTTCTCTAGCGAGAACAACAGGTCAAGAAAGGAAGGAGTACAGAGGTGGTGGAAGGGAGGGATAGGGGGAAGATGGGGAAGGGGAAAGGGGAACCATGGAAAGGAGTAAGGAGAGCAAGGGGTTTTTTTTTATTTTTTTTATATATATATATTATTTACCTTGTTGGTTTGGACAGCCGCATACGGATCGCAACTGCAGATCAAAGACAGGAGGGTGCCCAGGGGCTGGGGGGCGCTCTTCAGAATGGGAAAGTTATCAGATGCTGTAATGGTTGTAAAACAAGAGGATGACCCCAATTAGGTTAATATCCTGGAATGTGGGGGGGATCTCCTCTCCGGTGAAACGTACTAAAGTACTGCAGGCTCTGCAGAGACACAGAGCGGACATAGCATTCCTCCAGGAGACCCATCTCTCAAATAAAGAGCATAACAAATTCCAGAAGGGTTGGGTAGAACAGGCAGTAGGCTCACCAGCACAAGGGAAAAAAGGAGGAGTGCTGATACTAATACGGAAGGGCCTGCAAATGCGAACTAAACTAATAAAACGAGATGAGGAAGGCCGAATAGTGATAATGGAAGTGGAAATAGGCACAACTTCATATATTTTGTGCAACATATATGCACCCAATGTATATGACAAGAAATTTTATAACAAATTATTGGAACTGTTGGGCCCATACCAGGGGGGCAATGTAATACTCGGAGGGGACTTTAATATGGTGATAGATCCGGAGCTGGATAGATGTAGTAAACCGGGTCTGCAGCATAGATTTCAATCAAGGGGTGTGCCTTTCCTTTGCTCAGCCCTCAACCTGATAGATGTGTGGAGAATATTGCACCCTTCGCAGAGGGACTACACACATACCTCCAGAGCGCACTTGACCCAGTCCCGTATAGATTACTTTCTCATATCCCCAGCACTGTTTTCCCAAGTGCCAAAAGCAGAGATAGGCCCATGCGAGATATCGGACCACGCGATGGTATGGTTTGAATTACAGGTTACGGGAGGGGGGCTTGGGAGGGGAGGATGGAGATTCCCATTTGAACTGTATAGAGATCCAAATTTTAAGCCTTTTATCAGTGAAAAATGGCAGGATTTCCAACAATTTAACGGAGGTCACAGACAGGAGGTGGCGCTATACTGGGAAACAGCCAAAGTTGTAATGAGGGGGGAGGTAATAGCTTATAGAGCTAGAGTTAGGAGAATGAGGGACAAAGAGATCCTCCGTCTGGAAAGGGAGGTTCGGGTGAGAAGGAAGAGATTAGGGGAGGAAGTAACGGACGAGAACAAGAAGGAGCTGCTCATAACCCAGAAAAACCTAAATGAGCTTCTTCATCAAAGAGCACACAAAACGCAAATGTACTATAAACACCAATTATTCCAATATGGAAATAAAGCAGGTGCACTAATGGGCAGGTTAGTACAAGGGAAGAAAGGGCCCTCAAGGATCCTACAAGTGAAAGATGGAGGAGGGAATCTCATAAAGGAAACTGGAGGTATTATAGGGAGATTTAGGGATTATTTTAGGGCTCTATACGCAAAACCCACGGATATTGTAGAAGACAGTAACCTATATTTAATAAACCAAAATTTGCCCAAGATCACTGAGGAGCAGAGGGAGACTCTGAACAAACCTATTGAGGAAGGGGAATTGATGCTGGCCTTACAACAAAGTGATTTGCACAAAGCGCCAGGGCCGGATGGGTTTAGTGTAGCATTTTATAAGATCCTGCAGGAGCAGGTCACACCCCCTCTGTTAGATTTATATAACCACATGATCTCAACTGGGACAATGCCAGACTCCCTTAATATAGCAAAAATAATTTTATTACGAAAGCCTGGGAAGGAAGACACTGACGTCAGTGCATATAGACCAATCTCCCTATTAAATAGTGATCTTACATTATATGCAAAGATACTGGCAAATAGACTGGCAAAACTCTTGCCTGGACTAATAGCACCCCCCCAAGCTGGGTTTGTGCGAGGGAGAACAGTGGCAAAAAATGTGAGGGCCCTGTTGGCATCCTTGGAGACAGTGGAAAGACAGAAACGGCCTTCTCTGGTGGTCAGTTTTGATGCAGAGAAGGCCTTTGATAAAGTGGTGTGGGGCTTCCTATTTGCGGTGTTGACAAAGATGGGCATCGAAGGGGCTTTCCAGGATGCGATAGGAGCCCTATATGTAAACCCACAGGCATATTTATGGATCAATGGGGAACAGTCGCCTTTGTTTCCGATTGGGAGGGGCACGAGACAGGGGTGTCCTCTCTCGCCCCTGCTATTTGTCTTAGTCCTAGACCCATTGATCAGGGAAATTATGGACCATCCAGAAATAGAGGGGGTAAAATGGGGATCTGAGGGGTTTAAGATATCTGCTTTCGCGGACGACCTGTTGGTCCATTTAACGCAACCAAAAAGATCACTGGAAGCCCTATTAGAACTCTTTAGGGAATACGGGGACTTCGCCGGTTTTAAAATAAATTACTCAAAATCATTAGCGTTGGCCACAGATAATAATGTGAGGCAGTTGTGGGGAACAGAGTTCCCACTACGATGGGCATCAGAGTCACTCAAATACCTGGGAGTACAGATTCCTAAAAAAACATCGGAAATACATCTGATGAATATTGGTAATAGGATTGCAGCTTTGAAGGACCGACTAGATGGATGGGGAGCCCTGCCATTTAATCTACATGGGAGAGTGCATCTATTCCGTATGGTGGAGTTTCCACGATGGTTATATTTATTTCAGGTACTCCCAATAAGATTACGGGCTAAAGACATAAATCAAATCCTTAAATACGTAAGGAAATTTATTTGGAGAGGATCAAAGCCAAAACTCCCTTTGAAGTTAATGATGGGGTCATGGAGAGAGGGAGGCATTGGACTACCAAACCTCCGCCGTTACAATCAGGCAAGTCTACTCAGGCACCTGGGTGATTGGTTATTAGATAGGCAAGACTATACCCCCCGTAGTTTGGAGCAGGAATGTTTTAAACCATACCACTTATATTTCATGTTACAATGCCCGAGCCGACAACTCCCGTCATGGGTAAGCAATAGCATATTGGTAAGACCCTTGAGACAAATGTGGAGAGAGTTAAACGAGATCTGGGGGCTGGCAGCGGAGGAAACAGATCTGCTGCCGCTGCAGGGCAACCCTCAGTTTCTACCGGGTACGGAGAATAAAGTAATTAGTAGGTGGGCAACGATGGGGATCACCAGATTAGAACATGTACTAGATTCTAAGGGACGACTATTGGAGCTGGGAGCCTTGGGGGTGGGTATCACTCAAAACCATCAATTTGCGTATTATCAGATAGCACATTATGTCAGATCTCTAGAACAAGGGAAATTGAGTAGTGGACATGGGCGCCAAATAAGGGCATTTTTTAGTTCTATACGAGGGGAGCGTTTATCGGTCTCTGGATTACAAAAAGCATTGGGAGAGACGAGCAGAGGTAGAGATACAGGTTATATATTAGGGAAATGGGCCCATGACCTAAAGCGTCCAAACCTGAAGTTAGACTTTCAGAAACTATCTGCTAGGATACCTACTCTATCGAGAAATGCGACCATGAGGGAATGTCAATATAGGATCCTATATAGAGCATACATGTCAAAGCAGCAACTATCTAAATTCGGAGGAGGAATTGATCCTTTATGCACTAAGTGCGGGCAGAGGGAAGGCACACTATTCCATTACCTTTGGGAGTGTTACAAAATCCAGAATTATTGGAGGCAAATTGTGGGATTTCTAGAGTTGGTATTAAAGAATAAGGTCCCACTTACTCCGCAGGGTCTCCTTTTGGATCAATATGAGCTTTTTGTCTCGCACACGGGGGGAGCCAGGCAATTCATCAGGAAAGCCAGTTTAGTAGGTAAGAAACTGATTTTGCAGGCCTGGGTACACTCTGACCCGCCGGAGTATTGGCATTGGAGAAATAGATTATATGAATTGCTGATGATGGAGAGGAGAGAGGTGGGATCCTCCCCTAAGGGGAAGAAGGCATTCTTGAGGATCTGGGAACCCTATATCCAGTCCCTGGCACCCAGGGCGAGAAGTTTTATTCTGAACCGACTATAGGCGGTCATGTCTGGTTTTTTTTTTTTTTGGTTTGAAACGAGATGCATCACATGGTTGAAACAGAGTTTGTTGCTATATTCTGCAGTTCTGTATAAGCACCAGGATAACAGAGTCTTCTTTGCAGTATCATCCATAAAATCTGTTGAACATTAAAACCACCAGGAAGGGAGGGAGGGGGGAGGGGGGGTCTAGGGATAAAAGAAGAAAATGATTTGATGTATGTGGAAGGTCTACAAGTTGTCTGTGGT
Source organism: Microcaecilia unicolor (assembly GCF_901765095.1). Lineage (NCBI taxonomy): Eukaryota > Metazoa > Chordata > Amphibia > Gymnophiona > Siphonopidae > Microcaecilia > Microcaecilia unicolor. The sequence continues at coordinate 114,520 of NW_021963279.1, read as the reverse complement.
ATCAGTAAGGCTACCTGCCGAGCATTAAGTATACAGATTTCATATAATAAGTCAATAAATAGATTAAAACTTAAAGACTTCCAAAGGAGACAAGATATGTAATTTTATATAGCATGTTTATTGAGAATTCAACACTCTGTATCACATATTGTATCTTCAAAATATCATTGGTTCTTTGTTGTATTTTTCATACTCTTTAATAAAAAGATTTAAACATAAAGTTTCGGCGTTTGCTGATGATATTTTAGTCCATTTAGCGAGACCGGAGAAAACGCTGCCGGTGCTGATGGAAGTATTTGCAGAATACGGGGCCTTTTCGGGCTTTAGTTTAAATTTTCAAAAATCTGAAGGATTACCCACTAGCAGCATTGTAAGAGAGAGGTGGAAGGGATCATTTCCATTGAAATGGGCGGATCAGGAATTCAAATACCTGGGTATAAAACTAACGGGGGATTTGAGCAGACTATATAGAAGAAATGTGGATGAGTTATTAAACTATACAAGGAATCAATTGGATCTATGGGAGGGTCTGCCGTTAACATTGAGTGGCCGAATTGGTATGTATGCCATGATGCTGTTTCCGAGATGGCTATATGTCCTAAGACAACTACCGATATTGTTACAGATCAAGGATTTAAAGAAACTTAGGAGAATGGTGTCCAGATTCTGTTGGGGTGGAAAGAAGGCCAAAGTTAAACTGGAATATATGTATGGGAGTAGGAAAGAGGGAGGCTTTGGGATGCCTGATATCAAACAATATAATTGGGCATGTTTGGCCAGACACCTAGCAGATTGGATTTTAGATTCAGAGGAACATACGGTGTGGAGTACGGAGAGCGCTATGTTTGAGCCTCATCACCCCTACTATATGCTGCATGTTCAGGGAAAGTGGTTACCCAAGGGATGGAGGCAGCATATCTTATTACACCCAATGCAACGGGTATGGCAATATATACTAAAGGGATTAAATAAGAATCCACACTGTACAGATCTGCTTCCTCTGGTGGGGAACAGTGCCTTTGAACCTGGGAATATACAACCGAGATTCAGAAAATGGGCACGAGAAGGGATAGTATTGGTGGCCGATGTTATGCAGGATTCGGGGAAGATTATATCTAGAGAGGCCTTAGAGAATATAGTAGGAGCTGAGAATGTGACATGGTATGATTATTACCAATTATATAGTTATATTAAGCAGTTAAGTTCTGCTGGATGCGAGAGAGGGATGTATGACCTATTGGTGAATTTATTTCTGCCTCAAGGTAGAGAACAGACCTCGATATCCACACTTTATAAACAGCTGAGAATGATTTCCCCGCCCCGTGGATATGAGGAGATTGCCCGGAGGTGGTCTGCGGATATGAGAGTGAAGGTTAGAAGCGGAGATATAGCCCAGGCCTTGAAGGAGATAGTATATAAAGTGACCAGTGCACGACATAGGGAGATTCAATTCAGAATAGTTATGAGAGCATACCTCTCCCCTGTACAGGCCTACTATGCTGGTAGACTTCAAACACCACAGTGCAGCAAGTGTAACTTCCAGAGAGCATCACTTTTTCATATGCTGTGGGAGTGTCCGGACATTAAGAAATTCTGGGATAATATTAGGAAATTCTGTGAGACATTATTTCATAAGACAATTAGATGGGCACCTAAAAATCTTTTATTGGGCCCAGGGGGAAGCGGGCTAAATCTGAGGCATACAGAAGGTATATCAAACATATAAATTGCGAGTGACCGTACTCACCGCAAATGCGCAGTAGAGACCAGGGTTGCCAGGTGGAAAATATTTTTCCAGCCTAAAGGAGCCCAAAATCCAGCCCAAAACCCGCCCAAACTCAAACCCCGCCCCTGACACCCCCGCCCCCGCATCATCAACCCCGCCCCCGCCGTCACTAACCCCGCCTCCCATGTCTCTAACCCCGCCTCCCACGTCACTAACCCGGCCTCCCACGTCACTAACCCCGCCTCCCACGTCACTAACCCCGCCCAAAAATGTCACTAACCCCGCCCACCGCGGCCGAAAAAGCCACCTAAAAAAACCGCCCAAAGCACAAAAACCAGCCCAAAAAACCGCAACCCGCCGCGGGCAAAAATTTCCCGCGGCGGGTCGCAGAAAACCGCCCAATTGGGCGGTAAAACCGCCCACCTGGCAACACTGGTAGAGACCGAACATTCAAGGAGCAACACTCCAAACCCCGCCTCCACCAGCAGCTCCTGTACCGAACGTAATGCAGCCAATAGGGAGGGAAGGAGGGGGCGTGGAAATTGGAGGAGGACGTAATGCAGCCAATAGGGAGGGGAGGGGCGTGGAAAACGGAAGAGGACGTAATGCAGCCAATAGGGAGGGAAGGAGGGGGCGTGGAAATCGGAGGAGGACATAATGCAGCCAATAGGGAGGGGAGGGGGCGTGGAAAATGAAGGAGGATGTAATGCAGCCAATAGGGAGGGAAGGAGGGGACGTGGAAAACGAAGGAGGACGTAATGCAGCCAATAGGGAGGGGAGGAGGGGGCGTGGAAATTGGAGGAGGACGTAATGCAGCCAATAGGGAGGGGAGGGGGCGTGGAAAACGGAGGAAGATGTAATGCAGCCAATAGAGAGGGGGCGTGGAAATCGGAGGAGGACGTAATGCAGCCAATAGGGAGGGGAGGGGGCGTGGAAATCGGAGGAGGACGTAATGCAGCCAATATGGAGGGGAGGGGGCGTGGAAATTGAAGGAGGACGTAATGCAGCCAATAGGGAGGGAAGGAGGGGGCGTGGACATCAATGGGGGAGGGAGGGAGGATGGAGAAGAGAACCACCATGTACAAGGGCACAGCAGGAACGACGAAGTGGCCAAGGCAACTAAAAAAACCCACAGCAAAAACCAAGCAGGGATCAAAAAACGTTCTGGGGCCAACAGAAAAAGGTAAACAGGTGTATTCACTCACAGCACACACACACACACACACACACACACAAGTCCTGCTTTGCAGCATGAAGCAAAGACATAGCTGTCCCGCCCCTTTGGCTCACTGAACAGCAGGAGTCAGCAGAAGGGGCGGAACAACAACATGTATGCGGGGAGGGGGGAAGGGGGGAGGGAGACCGGCACACGACTGAAAAATGAGCCTGCGTTTCAAACTGCTCTAACAACTGCCTAAAAGGAGACACTGAACCTCCACTGCCACACAGCTCAAACAACTGACTACAAGGAGACACTGAACCTCCACTGCCACACAGGAGACACTGAACCTCCACTGCCACACAGCTCCAACAACTGACTAGACGGAGACACTGAACCTCCACTGCCACACAGCTCCAACAACTGACTACAAGGAGACACTGAACCTCCACTGACACACAGCTACAAGGAGACACTGAACCTCCACTGCCACACAGCTCCAACAACTGACTACAAGGAGACACTGAACCTCCACTGCCACACAGCTCCAACAACTGACTACAAGGAGACACTGAACCTCCACTGCCACACAGGAGACACTGAACCTCCACTGCCACACAGCTCCAACAACTGACTAGACGGAGACACTGAACCTCCACTGCCACACAGCTCCAACAACTGACTACAAGGAGACACTGAACCTCCACTGACACACAGCTACAAGGAGACACTGAACCTCCACTGCCACTCAGCTCCAACAACTGACTACAAGGAGACACTGAACCTCCACTGCCACACAGCTCCAACAACTGACTACAAGGAGACACTGAACCTCCACTGCCACACAGCTCCAACAACTGACTACAAGGAGACACTGAACCTCCACTGCCACACAGCTCCAACAGCTGACTACAAGGAGACACTGAACCTCCACTGCCACACAGCTCCAACAGCTGACTACAAGGAGACACTGAACCTCCACTGAGACAGGGAGTACTAACAGCTCACAAGCACTCTCTCTCACTCACACACTCTCTCTCATTCAGTCACTCACTCACACACACACACACACACACACACACACAGAGACACCCAAGCACACACACACTAGCTGCTCACTCTCACACTCACTGTCTCTTTGGGAGGGCAGGGAACAGAGGACTGTGGCTTGACATGGGTGAGGGAAGAGGACAGAGGAGGGTTGCTGATCATGGGGGGAGGACAGGGGACAGAGCAGACTTGCTACACATGGAGGTGAAATTAAAAAAACTCGCCCGTTTTAACGGGCTTAACGGCTAGTTTATGTATAAGGCAATAATTATAGGGAAGCAATGTATTATGCAATTTTGGACTCAGGAGATTGGGCCCTCTTTCTGGCAGTGGAGAAATTCGCTTCATGCCTTGGTGCTATTGGAGGCGCGTGAGGCGCATCGAAGCCCTAGGAGTAAACAACGATTCTGGGAGATTTGGGAGCCATATGTGCAGGCTCTATCAGGTAGAGCCCGCAGCTTACTAGTGAACTCACTCACATTGTAGCTTGGGATAGACAGGAAGACTTGGTAGATTAGGCTGGTGTGGGAGGGAGGAGGGTGGGCAAGAGATGGGAGGAAGAGGGAGGAGAGAGGGAAGGGGGGGGATGTGTGTTGGGATTATGCTGCAACTGATGAAAACTGAGTCCAGTTAAAGGAATGTGCTTTTGAGGGAAGGAGGCTGCATTAAATGAGGGGGGAAAGAGTGTATTGAAGTATAGTTATTTGATTTATTGCTATGAATGGAGGATTCTGAGAGTGATGATCTTGGTGTATCATGGGGCACCGCTGGAACAGCTTGGTAAGCGGAGCCTTGGATGTACATGGTGCAGATCAACTCAATTCATAACAAGTAAAGCCAGTTGAAGATACTGACATAATGCAGATGTGAGGTGATTCTCCTGTTAAGGAGGTGATGACCTGCTGGCCGACGAAGCTCCGATATAACAGAGTAATGGAATAAAACCAAGTACACAGAATGGCATCAGTGATTTTTTTTTTTAATTTTGCTACATAACGATCAGGTCATTAGTTGGTATATTCCAAAAATCACAGACAGAGATGTTGATAATAGTTATGTATAACACTTTTGCATGCATATGACATGGTTAATTAATAAAATAATTTGGAGGGGGGAGGAAGGGGGAAGGGAAGGTGGGGGGAGAAACAAAGAAAATTGATGATAGCAGTTTCGCTGTATTAGTATAGGATGGCAATGTTAAATGCCTGAGTTATTATGTTTAACATGGAATTGTTTTGTTTCTGCATTCATCAATAAAAATTATTAAACCTAAAAGCAGTTTCATTTGCCAGACCTGCAGCAGTGGTATCTTTCACTGAGTCCTGCAGAACCACAGTATGTCCTGTTTGAGAGGCAGATGCACTAAACCTTAATGAGCATTTAACGACCCTCCAACGAGGAAATTTTGATCCACTGCATGCATCAAAGGGCTTTTACCGACGAAGCTAGCAGCTAACGAAAACGGAATGCAGATGAGGGATTCTTCTACAAACCCTATTGAAATGACATGCACTAACCTTTTCCGATTCGTTTAACGCACAAAAACACTGTGAAATCTAACGAGAGGTCTGTACCTCTCGATAGGGCTGTCTGCTACAAGTTTACAAGTGAAATCTATTAAAAAAAATAACTAGGGGGGCAAAAATGTGCGCCAGGGGCGTCCTTTATTGACGCCCCAGGTCGCCGCTGCTCCCCTCTCCCTCAGCACCAAAAAAGAAAAAAAAAATCGGGAGGGGGCAAGGGCGCTCGTCATGAGCATCCTGTATGGACGCCTTGCCCCCCCCCCCCCGCTGCTCCCCGCTTCCCCCCCACCCACCCCCCCTGCACGAAAAATCTCCAATTTTAGCAGCCCCGGGCCGGCCCTCCTCCCTTCCTGTGTATTCTCCCACACTAGCTCCGCCTCCCGCCATGCTCCGGTCCCGTGCCCCGCCCCCCTTAGGTCGTCGCCGCCGCTCCTCCCCTCCAACGACCCCCCCCTTTGCCTTACCGGCCCATGCAGCGCCTCTCAACTCTGCTGCACGGGCAATAACAGCTGACCGGCGATTCAGCAGGCCTCCTCAGACGTCCCTTCTTTCTTCCTGGGCCCGCCCTCCTCTGACGTAGGTAAACTATTTACCTACGTCAGAGGAGGGCGGGCCCAGGAAGAAGGAAGGGATGTCTGAGGAGGCCTGCTGAATCGCCGATCAGCTGTTATTGCCCTTGCAGCAGAGGTGAAAGGCGCTGCACGGGCCGGTAAGGCAAAGGGGGGGTCGTTAGAGGGGGGGAGCGGCGGCGACGACCTAAGGGGGGGCGGGGCATGGGACCGGAGCATGGCGGGAGGCGGAGCAAGTGTGGGAGATTACACAGGAAGGGAGGAGGGCCGGGGCTGCTAAAATTGGAGTTTTTTCGTGTGGGGGGGGGGGGGGGGAAGCAGAGAGCAGCGGGGAGCAGCGGGGGGGCAAGGCATACATACAGGACGCTCATGACGAGCGCCTTTGCCCCCTCCCGAAACACATGTGTTTGTGGGGGTATTTTTGTTTTGACATCTGTGACATCTTTGTGGCATAACGCTTGGCTGCTCTGCGCATGCTTTTCGCGCTGATTAACGACGGGTTTAACGATTCTGTGATAAATCCTACTTTGCAATACCGATCCGAACATTTCTGGAGCGTTTTTGTACTGCATTCCTCATTTTTTAAAAATCGTTAAGCACTTTTACGTTTTTTATTTTTTAACGTTTGATTGATGCATCTCCCCCTGAATTGGGATAATATCAGAGTCAAGTCCTTAATTTTAGGGACCTGGATCTGGGATTTTTCCAGTCCTGACAAAATCACGACACACCCTCACATGGTCTAGCATTTTGCTTTCTACCATACCCCCACACCCACATATGGTCCAGCATTTTAGCTTCTCCCCCCTCCCCCATCATTCTCATAAACAGTACAGCATTTACCTCCTTTTCTCCCCCACCCTCACAAATAATCCAGCATTTACCTTCTCTTTCCCACCCACCCTCATAAATAGTCCAGCATTTACCTTCTCTTCCGACCCCTCCTCCCCCCCCCCACACACACAAATAGTCCAGCATTTGGTTCCCTGCTGTCCCCTCTCCAGCCAGAGACCAGGCATCTAACCTAGCCTCTCTTGACCCCTCCCCCCCATCGTGTAACTTTTTATAAGTTTCCTTATCTCTTAATGGTGGAGAGCAGCCTTCTCTCTAACTCTTCCCGCCTATGCGAAAGCAGGAAGTTACATCAGAGAGAAGGCTCCAGGCTGTATGAATCGCTGCTCACTGCCGATGAACATTAGAGACAAGAAAACTGACTCTGAACTCCCGCACCACACTTGTGGGCCTGCTGCGGCATACCAGTTCAAAAATGCTGATATATCCATCAGAAAAGACTGCTGAAACCACTGCTGAAAAATTCAGGTTTAAACCCTAATCGTTTAAAACTTAAGAAAAGCCATGCTGAGTCAGACCAAGATGCTGGGTCTGATGGACCTTTGGTTTGATTCAGCATGACACATTTTATGGTCTTACTAGCCGTTGAGCCCGTAAAAACGGGCTAGTAAAGGAAGGGGGGGGGGGTTTGAAAGGCCCCTCCCCCCCAGGAGTCCCCTCCGCCACCCCTCCACCCGGGCCGGGTACCTGGCTTCACTATTCAAACCGCCGGAACGCAGCACACAGCTCATCTGAGCTGCCGTCGGCCTTCCTTCTTCTCTGCGTGTGTTCCGCCCTCGTGTGACGTAACGTCGGCGAGGGCGGGACACAGGCAGTTAAGGAAGGCCAACGGCAGCTCAGATGAGCTGTGTGCTGCGTTCCGGCGGTTTGAATAGTGAAGCCAGGTACCCGGGCCGGGTGGAGGGTGGGTGGCGGTGGCGACTCCGGGTGGGTGGGGGTAGCGGTAGCGGCAACCCTGGGGGGGGGGGGGGAGCGGTGACGACGGCAGTTCCCTCACTCGCAGGTGCGCAGGTTCCCTCTCTGTCACGCCCCCGTCATCACGTATTGACGCGGGGGCGGGACAGAGAGGGTCTCTACTGCGCATTTGCGAGTGAGTACGCCTCTTGCCATTTATATGTTTGATGTACTCAAGAAATAAATATTAGTTAATAAATACTGGTCAATCCTTTACTGTATCTGTGGGGATTAGGTGTGTAAAGGCTCCTCTTGCCTCGGAAGAATCTGAAAGCCCTTCTGGCAAAGGAAACACAGAGTATATTTTTTTCTCTTTTATAATAATGCTAAAATTTATTAGAGAAAAATAAATGATTACAATAAAATTATTTTATCCCGGTGTTACAGAAAATGGAATTTATCTCTCTGGCTGCCCTTTGGGAGGGAACTACATTTCAGCCTTAGAGAAGTTCTCCTTGCTTGGAGAAAAACTCCTTGGCTGTGTTTAACCTTATACCAATGTCTCCTTATCAGACAGGCTGCAAGATGCAAAGCTAAACTTTCAGACATTTATTCTTTGGATAAAATAATTTGGATTAAAGAACACAAGAAGAGATACACCATTAGCCAACCATAAATTTATCATAGAAGCTTATTTATTATAAATAGGGAAATAGACATCTAATTGCTGCTTTGCCAATTACAATTCATAAATAGTCTTTTTCCTTTCTATGTTCCTGTGGAGGAATTTACCAGCCTGGAGCTAAAAGTGCTACGCAGAGCTAGCAAGATTCCTGGTTATGTAGTGAAAAACTATTCCATTTATACATTTTTTTCTAACTATCAGGCTTATTTTCGAAAGAGAAAGGTGCCCATCTTTCGACACAAATCGCAAGATGGGCGTCCTTCACACAGGGTCGCCCAAATTGGCATAATCGAAAGCCGATTTTGGGCGTCCTCAACTGCTTTCCGTCGCGGGGACGACCAAAGTTCACGGGGGCGTGTCAGAGGTGTAGCGAAGGCGGGACTGGGGTGTGCCTAACACATGGGCATCTTCGACCGATAATGGAAAAAAGAAGGGCGTCCCTGACGAACACTTGAACGACTTTAGCTGGTCCTTTTTTTCTTACGACCAAGCCACAAGAATGTGCCCTAAATGACCTCCCCTTACTCCCCCAGTGATCACTAACCCCCTCCCGCCCTCAAAAACACATTTTTAAAATATTTTTTCCAGCCTCTATGCCAGCCTCAAATATCATACCCAGCTCCATGACAGCAGTACGCAGGTCCCTGGAGCAGTTTTAGTGGGTGCAGTGCACTTCAGGCAGGCGGACACAGGCCCATCCCCCCCCACCTGTTACACTTGTGGTGGTAAATGTGAGCCCTTTAAAACCCACCACAAACCCACTGTACCCACATCTAGGTGCCCCCCTTCACCCATAAGGGCTATGGTAGTGGTGTACAGTTGTGGGGAGTGGGTTTTGGGGGGGGGGGGTTGAGGGGCTCAGCACATAAGGTAAGGGAGCTATGCACCTGGGAGCAATTTCTGAAGTCCACTGCAGTGCCCTCTAGGGTGCCCGGTTGGTGTCTTGGCATGTCAGGGGGCCCAGTGCACTACGAATGCTGGCTCCTCCCATGACCAAAGGGCTTGGATTTGGTCGTTTCTGAGATGGGCGTCCTTGGTTTCCATTATTGCCAAAAATCGGGGACAACCATCTCTAAGGTAGACCTAAATTTTGCGATTTGGGCGTCCCCGACTGTATTATCGAAACGAAAGATGGACGCCCATCTTGTTTTGATAATGCAGGTTTCCCCGCCCCTTCGCTGGGACGCTCAGGAAAACTTGGGCGCCCCTTTTGATTATGCCCCTCCACATGTACGTGACAATTCTCGGTCTGCTGTCTCTGCTGATGGCCCCCTTATCTAAACACAACATTTGATTTACTTGTTCTAGCAAAACCAGTCTCACAACCTCCAACCATAAATCGTAACACAGAATTATAGCTACGTCTTGCAAGGTTCCGCGTTAGGAGTTACGGATCAAGAAAGGGATCTGGGTGTCGTCGTCGATGATACGCTGAAACCTTCTGCTCAGTGTGCTGCTGCGGCTAGGAAAGCGAATAGAATGTTGGGTGTTATTAGGAAGGGTATGGAGTCCAGGTGTGCGGATGTTATAATGCCGTTGTATCGCTCCATGGTGCGACCGCACCTGGAGTATTGTGTTCAGTACTGGTCTCCGTATCTCAAAAAGATATAGTAGAATTGGAAAAGGTACAGCGAAGGGCGACGAAAATGATAGTGGGGATGGGACGACTTTCCTATGAAGAGAGGCTGAGAAGGCTAGGGCTTTTCAGCTTGGAGAAGAGACGGCTGAGGGGAGATATGATAGAAGTGTATAAAATAATGAGTGGAATGGATCGGGTGGATGTGAAGCGACTGTTCACGCTATCCAAAAATACTAGGACTAGAGGGCATGAGTTGAAGCTACAGTGTGGTAAATTTAAAACGAATCGGAGAAAATTTTTCTTCACCCAACGTGTAATTAGACTCTGGAATTCGTTGCCGGAGAACGTGGTACGGGCGGTTAGCTTGACGGAGTTTAAAAAGGGGTTAGATAGATTCCTAAAGGACAAGTCCATAGACCGCTATTAAATGGACTTGGAAAAATTCCGCATTTTTAGGTATAACTTGTCTGGAATGTTTTTACGTTTGGGGAGCGTGCCAGGTGCCCTTGACCTGGATTGGCCACTGTCGGTGACAGGATGCTGGGCTAGATGGACCTTTGGTCTTTCCCAGTATGGCACTACTTATGTACTTATGTACTTATGTCCTTCTTCTCCCCTCCCTGCTTTTGTGCTTGCAAGTAGAATATTAAGATAAGATTATACTGAAATACTGTCTGACCTTACCTTGCTGTTTGACAGAGTTGGGCAAACTCTGCTTCACAGAAAAAAAGGCAGGCATCTTAAAAGTTACACAGTGGTCCAACGTCTTATTGACCACAGATTTATACAGGTGACAGAAATAAGCATTATTTACCTTTTGATATCAGGAAGATGTGAATCTCCTTGATGACCTTCTTGTACAGCTCCTTCTGCCATTCTCCCAGAATATCCCACTCTACTTCCAAGAAAAAAGCAGCAACATCACTGAACATGACTGATGCCTGTGTAAAGATAATCAAGTTAGGGTAGTTAGTATAAATGAAGCCTGTCTGTATAATATTCTCCAATACCTCACCTTCTATCCCTTTACTGGCTAAAGATTTATATCTTGGTGCAAATTGTTTCATACCTTTGTAAAGAAGCCAAAAACAAAGACAGTGGAGGAAGCTACAAACTGCAGAATCTCTATATTCTGTTTTCATACTGCATTTTTCCAGTGCAATATCCACTAGTTAGCTCAACCAGCCCAACAATCGGAAAGCCCACCATATTTAGAAGAGAAAGCCTGAAATCTCTATAAATTCAGGACTTTTATTATTATTATTTGGTACAATGTCTTTTATTCACTAGTACATTCATTTCTATGGAGTACTGTCTGCTAAAGTCAGGCCAGTCTTCAAATTTTTGTGAATAAGGGGGTCTATGAAGTATACATTTCAATTCCCATCTTTTTGTAGAGAAAGGTCTTTCACAGAATATAAAAGCTTAACAACTTATTCCCCCCCCTCCCGTTTACTAGGCCGAGCAGCAAAGTGAATGGGTTGTGTCGGCATTCGCGCATGGCAGCCGCTAGTGAGGCTTTAGTAGATGGGGGGAGGGGGTAATGTATGATTGACTTCTCTCATAAATATAATTTTATGCAAACAGAACACCCTTAGTTCCCCCCTTCCATCTTCATTATAATATTCTACTTGCCAGCACAAAAGCAGGGAGGGGTGAAGAAAAACTACACTGGCTCCCAATCAAAGAACGCAGGAAATTATTTTTGACAATGAAACAGGATGTCCTCAAGTTAGGTGGCTCATTTCTGTTAGCGTATCCTTGCAAATGCCTGGTCAGGTTTAGTGGGATAAAGTATGTATTTTATGACTCAGAACAGCTGAAATCCTTTTTTGGATATGAAACAACTTCGCACAGATTCGAATAAATGAAGTGAGACGAATTGCACACATAAACCGCATTATGTATATTTCTGTTATGTTACCTTTAGATACTCCACTAATATTGTAACCCCCCCTTTACTTTGAGGTCTAAGGAAGCGGGTACATTTATTTCTTTTTATATTTGTTTCCTCAATATTTACATTATGCTGTTTTTCTGTAACAAGTGTTATACTTGTAAGAAATTGAAAATTTTATAAATAAAATCTGCACCCTGGTTCACAAAATAGTCTACAGTGAAGTCCCTGGATACATGACAGACTTGATCGACTTACCAACTAGAAACACATCAGAATCAACACGAACATATCTAAATCTGCGCTACCCAAGCTGCAAAGGACTCAAAATACAAATCAACTTACGCATCCAGCTTTTCCTACATAAGCACACAACTCTGGAACACATTACCAAAAGCCTTGAAAACGACGCAAGACCACCTAAACTTCCAGAGATCACTAAAAACTAACCTGTTTAAAAAGGCATACCCTGCCGATCCAACCTAAATGCCTGATCTCTGCAACACAACAAAACTAAAGTACGTAATGGACATAACTCAACTCTTCCGCTGTACGTTTCCCTAAATGTGACTGTGCCATATGAACTTTATCTTACCACAACATCACCCTGTATTTGTTCTCACCGGAGCCGGCAAACGCCCTCCGGTACTATGTAAGCCACATTGAGGCTACAAATATGTGGGAAAATGTGGGATACAAATGTAACAAATACATAACAATAAATAAATAAATATGTATGCAATGAGAACATAAGAGCAGCCATACTGAGTCATTACAATAGTCCATCTAGCCCAGTATCCTGTTTCCAACACTGGCCAAGCCAGGTCACAAGTACCCGGCAGAAACCCAAATCGTGGCAACATTCCATGCTACAAATCCCAGGGCAAGCAGTTGCTTCCCCATGTCTCACTCCATAGCAGACTATGGACTTTTTCTCCAGGAACCTGTCCAAACCTTTTTTAAACCCAGATACACTAACCGCTGTTACTACATCCTCCAGCAAAGAGTTCCAGAGCTTAACTATTCGTTGAGTGAAAAAAATATTTCCTCCTATTTGTTTTGAAAGTATTTTCATGTAGCTTCCTGGAGTGTCCCCTAGTATTTGTACTTTTGGAACGAGTAAAAAATCGTTTTACTTCTACTTGTTCTACACCACTCAGGATTTTGTGGACCTCAATCATTTTCCTCTCATCCGTCTCTTTTCCAAGTTGAAGAGCCATAACCTATTTAGCCTTTCCTCATACGAGAGGAGTTCCATTTCCTTTACCGTTTTGGTCACTCTTCTTTGAGCCTTTTCTAATTCCAATATTTCTTTTTTGAGATATGGCAACCAGAACTGAACACAATACTCAAGGTGCGGTCGGAACCATGGAGCGATACAGAGACATTTTAGTATTTTCGGTCTTATTCACCATCCCTTTCCTAATAATTCCCAGCGTCCTGTTTGATTTTTTTTTGGCTACCGCCACACACTGAGCAAATTTCAGCATATAATCTACTATGACACCTAGATCTTTTTCTTGAGTGCTGATCCCCAAGGTGGACCCAAGTATCAGGTAATTATGATTTGGATTACTATTTCCAATGTCCATCACCTGCATTTGTCCACATTAAATTTCTTCTGTCATTTGGCTGCCCAGTCTTCCAATTTCCTAAGGTCTTCCCTACAATATTTCACAGTCTGCTCGTGTTTGAACAACCTTGAAACGTTTTGTGTCATTTGCAAATTTAATCACCTCACTCATCATTCTGATTTCCATATTATCTCTCTATATAAAACGCACCTCCAACGTTCGAATGAAGCCTCTGTTAGCCAAAAGTGAAGGGGGTGAGATCGCATTGTGTCTGCCCCGCCCACGCGTCAAACGTGATGACGTCGAGGGCGGAGCAATGACACTCAACCAATCGCAACGCTCGGCAGCGAAGCGTCAGGGAAGGAGGCGGCGCTCTCAACGTCTAGCCTTCCCTTCGCTGTGTTCCGCCTTCTTCTGACGTCAAGGATTACGTCAAAAGAAGGCGGAACACAGCGAAGGGAAACCTAGACGTCGGGAGCACCGCCTCCTTCCCTGACGCTTCGCTGCCGGAACCGCCACGGAGGTAAATTTAAAAACAAGAAAAAAAAAAAAATGTTGGGGGGAGCGAAGAGGGTGGCCACAAAAGAAAAACAATGGGACCGGGAGGGCAAGGGGAGAAACGACAGCATGGATGCGAGGGGGGGGGGGGGAAGAAGAGGGCGGCCCAGGCTGGGACATGGGAGAGAGAGGAGCATGGATGCAAGGGGGGGGTCATGGAAGGGAGACAGGGGACTTGCTGGAAAAGGATGAATGGAGGCGGCAGGGGACAGAGGAGCATGGATGGGCATGGATTGGGAGGGCAGGGCTCAGGGAGAGAGGGCAATTGCTGGAAACGGATGAATGGAGGGGGCAGGGGACAGAGGAGCATGGATGGGCATGGATTGGGAGGGCAGGACTCAGGGAGAGAGGGAAATTGCTGGATAGGGATGAATAGAGGGGACAGATGGCCATGGATGGATACGGATTGCAGGGCAGGCCTCAGGGAGACAGGGCAATTGCTGGATAGGGAAAAATGGAGGGGCCAGGTGACAGATGAGCATGGATGGGCATGGATTGGAAGGGCAGGACTCAGGGAGAGGGGAATTGCTGGATAGGGATGAATGGAGGGCACAGATGGGCATGGATGCATATGGATTGCAGGGCAGGCCTCAGGCAGAGAGGGGAATTGCTGGATACGGATGAATGGAGGGGCCAGGTGAAAGAGGAGCATGGATTGGAAGGGCAGGACTCAGGGAGAGGGGAATTGCTGGATAGGGATGAATGGAGGGGACAGATGGCCATGGATGGATATGGATTGCAGGGCAGGCCTCAGGCAGAGAGGGGAAATGCTGGATAGGGAAAAATGGAGGGGCCAGGTGACAAAGGAGCATGGATGGGCATGGATTGGAAGGGCAGGACTCAGGGAGAGGGGAATTGCTGGATAGGGATGAATGGAGGGGACAGATGGCCATGGATGCATATGGATTGCAGGGCAGGCCTCAGGGAGACAGCGGAATTGCTGGATAGGGATGAATGGAGGGGCCAGGTGACAGAGGAGCATGGATTGGACTCACACTTTCACTTTGACTCTCAAACACTCACTCTCACATACACTCTCCCAAACATACACACTCCGAGGAAAACCTTGCTAGCGCCCGTTTCATTTGTGTCAGAAACGGGCCTTTTTTACTAGTTTATATATATGTTAAATAGCACCGGTCCCAGTACTGATCCCTGAGGCTGTGGCACTCCACTGTTCACCCTCCTCCATTGAGAAAAATTACCATTTAACCCTAGTTAAATGGCCTAGTGGTTAGTGCAGTGGACTTTGATCCTGAGGAACTGAGTTCAATTCCCACTGCAGCTCCTTGGGACTGTGGGCAAGTCACTTAACCCTCCATTGCCCTGGTACAAAATAAGTACCTGAATATATATGTAAACCACTTTGAATGTAGTTGCAAAAACCTCAGAAAAGCAGTATATCAAGTCCCATTTCCCTTTCCCTACTCTTTGGTTTCTGTCCAATAAACAATTCCTAATACACATCAGAACCTCACCTCCTATCCCATGACTCTTTAGTTTTATTAGGAGTCTCTCATGAGGAACTTTATCAAAAGTTTTCTGAAAATCTAGATATACTACATCAACCGGCTCACCTTTATCCGCATGTTTATTCATGCCTTCAAAGAAATGAAGCAAATTGGTGAGGCAAGACTTCCCTAAGCTGAACCCATGCTGACTCTGTCCCATTAAACCATGTTTGTCTATGTTTCTGTAATTTTATTCTTTATAATAGTTTCCATTATTTTGCCCGGCACTGACATCAGGCTTACCAATCTGTAATTTGCCAGATCACCCCAGAACCGACATCAGGCTTACCAATCTGTAATTTCCCAGATCACCCCGGAACCCTTTTTAAAAAATCGACGTCACATTGGCCACCCTCCAATCTTCAAGTACTACGGACAATTTTAACAACAGGTTACATATTACTAACAGCAGATCAGCAATTTCATGCTTGAGTTCTTTGAGTAACCTTGGATGTATGCCATCCTGTCCAGGTGATTTACTACTCTTTAATTTGTCAATTTGGCTCAGTACATCTTCCAGGTTCACCGAGATCTTTCAGTTCCTTCGCAGCAACATCCTTGAAAACCATTTCCGGTACAGGCAGATCTCTAATATCTTCTTCCATAAAGACTGACGCAAAGAATTCATTCAGTTTCTCCACTATGGCCTTGTCCTCCCTGAGCGCCCCTTTTGCTTCTTTGTGATCTAACGGTCCCACAGATTCCCTCACAGGCTTTCTGCTGCTGATGTACCTGAAAAAGTTGTTACTGTGAGTTTTAGCCTCTGCAGTAAGTTTCTCTTCATATTCTCTTTTAGCCTTCTTTATTAACGCTTTGCATCTGACTTGCCAGTGCTTATGTTGATCTTATTTTCTTCGTTTGGGTCCTTTTTCCATTCTTTGAGGTTTATTACCTGGCCTCTGTCAATGAGCTCAGCCTCCATTAGATTATAGCATGAAGAGAGCTCAGTATTTTGTATGGATGTCCTGGTTTCCAGAAAAAAAAAGAAGAAGAAAACATTGGAAACTTCAGTGTTGGCTATTCATTAGTAAGGAGGAAAGAGAGGGATAGGCATCTGAGGGGAGCAGGAGTCAGTATTGCTCTGTGCAAGTTGTATGAAGAAGTAGCAGCTGATGTACTAGTGAAATGGACAGAGGCTGGTGGGTCATTCTGCCTCACCTCACCCTATGCCTGGAATCAACTTCCTGAGCCCTTACGCCAAGCCCCCTCCCTACCCATCTTCAAATCCTTGCTCAAAGCCCACCTCTTCAATGTTGCTCTCGGCACCTAACCTTTATACCTTTCAGGAAATCTAGACTGCCCCAATTTGACTGCCCCCACTTGACTGACTATACATTCGTCCATTAGATTGTAAGCTCTTTGAGCAGGGACTGTCGTTCTATGTTAAATTGTACAGCGCTGCGTAACCCTAGTAGCGCTTTAGAAATGTTAAATAGTAGTAGTAGTGGTTGGTATCTGAAGACAGAAAGAGGAGAGTGCTGGAGTCAGTCTTTGGGGGGGGGGGAGGGGAGAGGTAAAGAGAAAGAATGTACAAGACACAGTGTTTATGCGTGTGAGCAAGGCTGGGCCAAGGGTACCTGATGACTTAGGCAAGCATTCTACTGTGCACCGCCTCCCCTGAGATGGCTCAAGGTCTGTAGACCAGCGTCCCCCCTTCCCTAACCCCTCCCACAGTCCAGCACCTTCTTTTCCCTTCCTTAATCCTCCCACAGTTTAGCATTTCTCCATTCCCTTCTTCCCCTCTCTTCTCAGGTGGACAGCATCCCATTTCCCCTCCCTACTTACCCCCTCACCCCCGGTGGTCAGGATACTCCTTACCCTTCTCAACCACCACCCCCCCTCCATTCAATGTCTCCTCTTCCCATCCCATGTCCACTATCCACCATCTCTCCCCTCTGCCCTGTGTTTCAAGTTCTACATTTCAAATGTATTGGTATATACCATCTATGAGAAAACTGTCTAGGCAGTTCACAGAGATAAAATATAAAACATTAAGGAAACAATTAACAATGGCTAATAAAACATAGAGACTATACATCACCATCACTGCTGCTTCCAGATCCCAATCAATCCAACCACCCTCCTCCACCCCACATCAACCAGACATATTAGCCAATGAAACAGGGCTAAAGCTCAAGGGCCTTGCTATATACAAATGTTTTAAAATCTTCTTTGAATTTCTAGTAAGAGGTTTCCAATCTCAAATAACCAGAGAGATTTGAGTGAAATCCAACACAACAGTGGGAGGCGGGGCTGGTGGTTGGGAGGCGGGGATAGTGCTGGGCAGACTTATACGGTCTGTGCCCTGAAAAAGACAGGTACAAATCAAGGTAAGGTATACACAAAAAATGGCAGATGTGAGTTTATCTTGTTGGGCAGACTGGGTGGACCGTGCAGGTCTTTTTCTGCCGTCATCTACTATGTTACTATGTAACAGTTCTGAAAGCAGAAACAGGCAGCGAAAGTGTGAGAATGTCTACATAAGAGTGAAAATGATGTAACATGTGCCTGTTGGTGAGAGTGGGTGTGTGCGAGACAGAAAGAGACATACCAAGTCACATGCATTAGGCATCTGACACACGCATTTGCCCCCTTCTCCAGCTCACACACCAAAGTCTCTTCCCTCCAGTACTGGCTCCCCTTCTCCCCTCCCCCGGTTTGGTATTTCTCATTCATTTTACTCCCCCCTCCCAGTTTGGCATCTCTAACTTGCTCCCCCCACCTCCCTGGGGGTCCTTTAAACATGCCCTTAATCCTCCCTGGCACCAGCAGTTGAGTCTGTGGGAACATCCCTCTGCCAGTCCCGCCCCTCCAGAAACAGGAAGTAGAATCGGATGAGGGGTACCCATAGAGAGATGGCCCCACAGTCTGTCCACAGGCAGCCTTTTTTCAGTGCTGTGGCTGCAGCTGCTGCTTTTGCCACCAGTGCCGGTGAGAATTAAGGACAAATTTAAAAGATCTCGGGGAAAGCAAGTCAGAGATGCCAAACTGGGGGGGGGGGAGGGGGAGTGTTTTGGAACTGGAGGGGGAAGTGAAGTGGGAGAGATGCCATACAGTGAGGAGGGGGGTGAGAGCTAAATGATGAAGGACCTGAGCGGGAAGAGGGAGAGATATGGAAAGGGGGAGGGAAGGAAGTGATGCTGGAACCTGTGGGGGAAGAAGGATGGGGGAAAGATACTGGACCTGAAGGTAGGTAGCAGGGACAGGAGAAAGACGGACATTTGCTGAATTCCTGGGGAAGAGGACATGAGGAAGGGAAGAGACAGGGACAGATGCTGGACATGGGGAGGAACAAGGACACAGAGAGTGATGCAGACAGGTGGTGGTGAAGGGGGTGATAGGGACACAGAGGGATGACGATGGACACAGAAGGGTGATACCGGACTGGGCAAGAATATGGACACAGAGAAGGGGAGATGGTCAAGGGGGATAGTTGGAGGATAGCAGCAGGGACAGAGGGGAAATACTGGATAGGGTGGATAGTGACACAAAGGGAAGATGGATGGTGGACATGGAGAGAGAAGAAATACCAAATGACCAAAAGGTAAGAGAAGACAGAGGAAAGCAGACACCAGAGATGGAACTAACACAATTAGAAAACTAAGATGACCAGATGACAAAAGTAGAAAAGGGTATTTTACTATTTATTTATTGATTAGAATATGTCAGTTTTTGGATTGTACATCTGCCAGAGCTTGTTTTAGACATGGCTGGGGCCCGTGAAAAAAACCCTCCAGCTTAGTAGTGGTAAATCTCCAGCTTTGGGATAAAAACATAGAAACATGACGGCAGATAAAAGCCATATGACCCATCCAGTCTGCCCATCCTCTGTAACCAGTGGTGTGCTGGTAAATGTTTAACAACAGGCTCTCTCGCCGGTTCCCCTCTGCGCCCCCCCCCCCCCAAATTGCAGAGCTGGCTATAGCCGGAGAGAGAGCCTGGGGGGGGGGGGGCAATACATTACTCCAGGGGAAAAAAATTTAATGATCCCAGGTTCCAATCTAATTCATGGCGACGAAACAGTGTGACAAGGCGGTGGCCGTAGCTAGAAGGTTGTTAGGCTGTATAGAGAGAGGTGTGACCAGCAGAAGAAAGGGGGTGTTGATGCCCCTGTATAAGTCGTTGGTGAGGCCCCACCTGGAGTATTGTGTTCAGTTTTGGAGGCCGTATCTTGTTAAGGATGTAAAAAGAATTGAAGCGGTGCAAAGAAAAGCTACGAGAATGGTATGGGATTTGCGTTACAAGACGTATGAGGAGAGACTTGCTGAACTAAACATGTATACTCTGGAGGAAAGGAGAAACAGGAGTGATATGATACAGACGTTCAAATATTTGAAAGGTATTAATCCGCAAACAAACCTTTTCCGGAGATGGGAAGATGGTAGAACGAGAGGACATGAAATGAGATTGAAGGGGGGCAGACTCAAGAAAAATGTCAGGAAGTATTTTTTCACGGAGAGAGTAGTGGATGCTTGGAATGCCCTCCCGCGGGAGGTGGTGGAAATGAAAACGGTAACGGAATTCAAACATGCGTGGGATAAGCATAAAGGAATCCTGTGCCGAAGGAATGGATCCTCAGGAGCTTAGTCAAGATCGGGAGGCGGGGCTGGTGGTTGGGAGGAGGGGATAGTGCTAGGCAGACTTATACGGTCTGTGCCAGAGCCGGTGGTGGGCAGCGGAACTGGTGGTTGGGAGGCAGGGATAGTGCTGGACAGACTTGCACGGTCTGTGCCAGAGCCGGTGGTTGGGAGGCAGGGCTGGTGGTTGGGAGGTGAGGATAGTGCTGGGCAGACTTATACGGTCTGTGCCAGAGCCAGTGGTTGGGAGGCGGGGATAGTGCTGGGCAGACTTATACGGTCTGTGCCAGAGCCAGTGGTTGGGAGGTGGGGATAGTGCTGGGCAGACTTATACGGTCTGTGCCCTGAAGAGCACAGGTACAAATCAAAGTAGGGTATACACAAAAAGCAGCAAATATGAGTTATCTTGTTGGGCAGACTGGATGGACCGTGCAGGTCTTCTTCTGCCGTCATCTACTATGTTTAATGTGCGATAAAATGCCATAAATAAGTAAATAAATATAAACTTTTAATGTTGAGCACCTGATTCTCAAAGTGAACATATTCCAAACACTATAATGAAAATAAAATGATCTTTTCTACCTTTGTTGCCTGGTGACTTTGTTTTTCTGATCATGCTGGCCCAGTATCCGATTCTGCTGCTATCTGTCCTCTTAACTCCGTTTCCAGGGCTTCCTTTCCATTTATTTCTTTCCTTTCCTCCTTTCTCTTCTTCATTTCTGGTCCTCAGCTTCTCCCTATTTTCTTCATCCATGTGTAGTTTTTCTCCTCTCTTCCTTTTCCCTCATCTCATCTCATTCCTCACTCTTCCCTCTCCTCCATCCATGTCCAGCATTTCTTCTCTCTCCCCTTCTCTCCCTTGCCCTCCATCCACCCATACCCAGCGACCCTTCTCTCCCCTGCCCTGCATGCATCCATACCCAGTGACCCTCCTTTCCCCTGCCCTCCATCCACCCATGTCCAGCAGTGACCCTCTTCTCCCCTGCATGCACCCATACCCAGCGACCCTTCTCTCCCTTCCATCCACAAATGCCCAGCGACTCCCTTCTCTCCCCTACCACCCCCTCCCGAGTTGTTCGGTGAATTCTCCTCCCTCCCTCCTCCCTCCGGATCCGGTCCCTCAAGTCACCGACCTGACTCTTCTAATTCTTCGGTGCAGGCAGTCTTGCCTGCCTGCTGCCAGCGCTGACTCTCCCCTGCAGGTTCCCGCTTCAAAATGGCCGTCGAGACTTACAAGGGCGGCCTCCAAGACTTCAGCAGAAGTCTTGCAAGGCCGCCTCTGGAAGTCTCGACGGCCATTTTAAAGCGCGAACCGGCAGCGCCAGCAGGGGAGAGTCAGCGCTAGCAGCGGGCAGGCAAGACTGCCTGCACCGAAGAATTAGAAGAGTCAGGTTGGTGACGTGAGGGACCGGATCGGGAGGGAGGGAGGAGAGCCGGCTCGCACTAAGGAACAAACGTCTCGCAAGTCGGTACAAAATTTAACTGGCTCTTGCGAGCCGGTGCGAGCTGGCTCCAGCACATCACTGTCTGTAACCCCTAATTCTTCCTGTTCCTAAGCGATCCCACATGTTTATCCCATGCCTTTTTAAATTCTGAAACAGTCCTCGACTCCACCGGGAGGCCATTCCACGCCTCCACCACCCTTTCAGTGAAATAATACTTCCTTAGGTTACTCCTAAGCCTATTCCCTCTTAACTTTGTCATATGCCCCCTCATTCCAGAGCTCTCCTTCATTTGAAAAAGGCTCTCTTCCTGTACATAAATGCCCTTGAGATATTTAAACGTTTCTATCATGTCTCCTCTCTCCCAGCGTATACATGTTGAGGTTTATAAGCCTTTCCCTATAATTTTTGCCACTCTTGGCATCTCTGCAGAAAGTGGTACATATAGAGGGAAAATAATTTCTTACCTGATCAGAAACTAAGGTAGACATTTCTCTCTGAATTCTTCAGCTGCTGGAGTGGATTCACACCTGGGATTTCTTTGTTCCTGGAAAGATGAATAAGAGGAGACTAGGGTAATTCCTAAGAGTCACATGTAAAGCCCCTCCTCTCTCCCCTTCTGCAGAACTAGGCCTGGGGCTTGCAAGAAATAATTGCCAGTCCAGGGAGAAAAGGTTTCTGCTTTTCTTCTGACTCTTTTCTGCTCTTTACAGTGCTGCAGACACTACAGGAAGAGAAAATATCTCAGAATGCTCAAAGCTTCTGAGCTGCGGACATGTAGTGTGGATCCCTCCTTAAGGCGGATCAGTAGAGAGAGCAGAGAACTGAAGGATGTTCCAGGAACAGCAAACAAATCAGGTCACTGGTTTAGAAAACAGGAAACGAGACAACATACCTGCAAATTTCAAGTACAGACCGAAGCGGGAATAATGAATAAGTAATGATAAAAGAATCAAAATCTATGCTAGACTGAAGGAATTTCATACTGACACAGGGGCTTGGCCAGACCTGACCCTTTTTTTTTTGGGGGGGGGGGGGGGGGGGGCAGACTTAACATGGGGGGGGGGGCATTAGGCATATAGGCGTGAGTAGTGGTTGGTATACTTGGAGTGGAGGAGTGGCCTAGTGGTTAGTGCAGTGGACTTTGATCCTGGGGAACTGAGTTCAATTCCCACTGCAGCTCCTTGTGACTCTGGGCAAGTCACTTAACCCTCCATTGCCTCTGGTACAAAATAAGTACCTGAATATATGTAAACTGCTTTGAATGTAGTTGCAAAAACCTCAGAAAGGCAGTATATCAAGTCCCAGTTCCCTTTCCCTATTTGACATTCAACATGGAATGTTGCTACTATTTGAGATTCTACATGGAATGTTGCTATTCCACTAGCAACATTCCATGTAGAAGCCTGCCCTTGCAGATCAGCAATGCGACCGCGCAGGCTTCTGCTTCTGTGAGTGACGTCCTGCACGTGTCAGACTCACAGAAACAGAAGCCTGCGCGGCTGCATTGCTGATCTGCAAGGGCAGGCTTCTACATAGAACGTTTCTAGTGGAGGAGTAGCCTAGTGGTTAGTGCAGTGGACTTTGATCCTGGGGAACTGAGTTCAATTCCCGCTGTAAGTCCTTGTAACTCTGGGCAAGTCACTTAACCCTCCATTGCCCCTGGTACAAAATAAGTACCTGAATATATGTAAACTGCTTTGAATGTAGTTGCAAAAACCTCAGAAAGGCAGTATATCAAGTTCCCTTTCCCTATTTGAGATTCTACATGGAATGCTGAGATTCTGTTGCTACTATTTGAGATTCTCCATGGAATGTTTCTAGTGGAGGAGTAGCCTAGTGGTTAGTGCAGCGGACTGTGATGCTGGGGAACCAAGTTCAATTCCCACTTCAGCTCCTTGTGACTCTGGGCAAGTCACTTAACCCTCCATTGCCCCTGGTACAAATAAGTACCTGAAAACCCTGGAAGCACTGACATTATTAAATGAAGTTGAATTATCACAAACCTTAAACTTTACCATTATAGTAGACATGAGTCTGGTCAACCTCTCAACACACATCACAGTACTCTGGGAAATACTTATTGCAGTGGCACATATCTCTCAACTTTATAAGAAATATAAAATACTGTATTAAGTTGTATTAATAAAACTAGTAAAAAAGGCCCGTTTCTTAACGTAATGAAACGGGCGCTAGCAATGTAATGGGTTCCTGCTATTAATGTTTCCACGGTTGTATTCTGAATATAATTGTTGTTTACATGTGGAAGATTTCTTTATATACAATATTTTTTTTGTAAACTGTGTTACAATGTGGTAAAAGTTTTCCTTGTTCAGGCCCTTCAATCAGTTTAGCAATCACATCAGAAGAGCTCCTTACTCGTGAGAATGCAACATACAGTTGCCCATGTGAGAGACTGAGAGTGACAGTGTGTTTTACAGACACTGTAAGAAAGAGATACACAGAGTGATTGTGTGTGTGTGTGAGTGACAAAGTGATTAAATGTTTGTCTTCCCTTCCGTTCTGTGCACTTGCCTCCACTGATGTTTGTTAGAGATTCAATCCACTCCACTTCCCTCCTCCAAGTTCCGTTCTGTCTGATTGGTTCTTCGTTCCTGTGACGTCGCGTTTGTTTGCTTGGCAACTATGCAGCATTCCGTTTCCTCGACGTGAGGGAGGGGACAGTGAGAGCCAATGAAACGCTGAACTACAGACTTACGAACCCTACACTGCCACAGTGCCACAGAGTCAGCTTCAGAATGTTGGAGGTGCTTTTTATTATATAGGACTAGTAAAACATGCCTGTTCCTGGAGGAAATGAAACGGGCACTAGCAAGGTTTTCCTCCCGAACCCCCCCCCCACCCACCCCTTCGGCGTTGTGAAGCCACTGACCGCCATTGCTCCGCACCTCGTCAACGTACACCACCTTCATCCACTGATGCCATTGCGCCGCCCTCGATCTTTGATGCCATTGCTCCGCCCTCGACGTCATCACGTTTGACGCGAGGGCAGGGCCCAGACACAGTGATTTTGGTGGCTTCACCACCATAAACCCTTCGAACCCGAAGGAAGTGCCCGCAGGAAGTGACACTGACGTCAGTGTCCTCAGAACATTGAGGGTGAGTTTTATTATATAGGATAAGCCCTCTTGTCCCTTCCTCTGGTTCTACTGCTTTCTCTCCTTTCTGAAGCTGACATGAACCAGTTCAAGTCCCTGGAGTTGCTGACAGTGTTTCTTTCACCCCCTTCTCCTTACGAAGGAGCAGCCAGATAAAGGATTGTCTGCAGCACCAATTCTGAACACACAAGTATCAGTAACTGTACCTTTAAAAAGGCAGCAGTGAATATACAGAACCGCAATATGTAAACCGCTTTGAATGTAGTTGCAAAAACCTCAGAAAGGCGGTATATCAAGTCCCATTTCCCTTCCCTTCCTATTGGAAAAGCCATAAAAGTCAGACTCCTATGGATCCACGCACAAATTACATGCCAGCAGAATCTCTCACCTTGGTCACTCACAGAACACAGACCAATCCTTAGCAATTAAAGAATAAGGGACCAAAATTAGAAATGGAAACACTGAGAAACCACAATCTCTGTACGCAGTACAGCGCTGGAGAAATAAAATAAAATGGGATTATCTACTGTAGGGAGCAAAAATACAAGATCACTTTCTACCCCAAAATAAAACCCACAAATAAATTATCTGGATACCCAAGAAAAGTTATAAACTTGGGGAACAACGGTGAGCTGTATTTTCAAAGCACTGTTTTTTTGTTACATTTGTACCCCGCACTTTCCTACTCATGGCAGGCTCAATGCGGCTTACATGGGGCAATGGAGGGTTAAGTGACTTGCCCAGAGTCACAAGGAGCTGCCTGTGCCTGAAGTGGGAATCGAACTCAGTTCCTCAGTTCCCCAGGACCAAAGTCCACCACCCTAACCACTAGGCCACTCCTCCACTAGCAACATTCCGTGTAGAATCTCCAATAGTAGCAACATTCCATGTTCCACTGCACTAACCACTAGGCCACTCCTCCACTAGCAACATTCCGTGTAGAATCTCCAATAGTAGCAACATTCCATGTTCCACTGCACTAACCACTAGGCCACTCCTCCACTAGCAACATTCCGTGTAGAATCTCCAATAGTAGCAACATTCCATGTTACACTGCACTAACCACTAGGCCACTCCTCCACTAGCAACATTCCGTGTAGAATCTCCAATAGTAGCAACATTCCATGTTCCACTGCACTAACCACTAAGCTACTCCTCCACTAGCAGTGCAGGACGTCAGACTCACAGAAACAGAAGCCTGCGCAGGTTGCTGATCTGCAAGGGCAGCTTCTACATGGAAAGTTGTTGCTAGTGGAATAGCAACATTAACATTTTATTTTTGTTACATACCGCACTTTCCCACTCATAGCAGGTTCAATGCGGCTTATATATTATATACAGGTACTTATTTGTACCTGGGGCAATGGAGGGTTAAGTGACTTGCCCAGAGTCACAAGGAGCTGCAGTGGGAATCGAACCCAGTTCCCCAGGACCAGAGTCCACCACCCTAACCACTAGGCCACTCCTCCACTCTATGCTTGTCAGAATTTCTTCCACAGTGATGAAGCAATGACCCCCTGCCTTATTAAGCATGGTCACTATCGGGTCAAGCTTGTCTCCAAACTTACAGAAGGGAGAACAATGTGAATGGAGTTTGGAGACATATGATTGAAATGTTTGAAGACAACCTGTTTCATGTGTCTGCAAATAATTAAAGAAGAGCTGTTGACAAAGGACTAGAACTTAAGGCCAGATACTGAGCAGAGGCAAAAGCAGCTCCTACCCCCGATACATCCTGCACACTGGGTCATATCTGGATTTTCAGCAGCACTTATCCAGAGATTGCCCCTGAACATCTGGACAGATCATCTCAGCACTATCCAGGTGTTGACAGGGCAGTTTGGGTGGAGTCAGAAGCTACCAGGTTAGCAGCAATACTCAGAGGCATATTTTCAAAGCACTTTGGGAGGCTAAGTTCCATAGGTTTCTATGGAACTTTGGGAGGCTAAGTGCTTTGAAAATGAGCCTCTCAGTCTATTAACTAGATAACAATCAATATAAGGTTAAGACAGCAAAAGCACTCTCCTCACTTTATCTGGATATTTTTCTGAATATCGCTGGTACTCGGATAAGTACCAGTGGCCACATTGTAGCTGGATTTTCAGTGTCGGTACCTGGGTACAGCCAGTGCTAAATATCCAGTTATAAAAAGACTGTGGCAGATGGCATTTTTTAAAAAATGCTTACCACCATGAGCTGAATATTGATCCATAAATGATAATGGAGCATAAGGGCAACTTTGTATAAGTTAGTTAAGTTGAAAAATGCAAATCTAAGTCAGCACTGAACCATTTATAAAATATGCCTCTCTCTTCCCATGGAGATGAACATGTAAATATTGCTAAATGCACATACATAGGTAGTCCTGTGATTCATGTGCTTATCCATCCAGGGCCCACTCAAGTCCAGAAAACCCTCAGACCAAACAGAAAACTGTTACTCCTTGGAGATTCCACTATTTGAGTTATTAATATGGAAACATAGTACATGGGACCAATAGTGTACCAAGGGCTGGGCGGTGCGGACAGTCCCCGGGTGCAGGCAGCAAGGGAGTGTACTGAGCAGTCACGTGGCTGTTGGCTCTGCCTGTCCCCTGCCCCCTCTGACGTTATTTCCTGTTCCGGTGCAAGGGACCAGAAGAGTCAACAGACATGCAACTGCTCTGTGCACCCCCTCCCCTGCTAGGAGGAAGGGTGGTAGGTGTGATGCGCCTTGCCTTGGGGAGGGGCTTGAGGGGGTGACGCAAGGATGTTAGATTGAGAATCCCAAGCTCTGCCAGTTGAAGATTTCCCCCTGATGGTAACGAACATGCTACTCTCCACAACACCGGCACCTGTGCATGCTCAGTTTTCAGTGCATGCTTGCTGCCAAGGTGGAAGAAGTGTTTTCCCACCAGCTGAGATAATTTTTTTTGGAGGGGGGGGGGGGGGGAGAACACTTGGTGCCCACCCAATTCTTGCCCAGGCCCACCCAAAATCTGTTGTCTGGCTACGCCCCTGCTTCAAAATCTGCACCTTGGTACACGTGATCATCTACGGCGTAGTACCAGGTTACATGATAGACCTAATAGATCCACCAACCAGAAACAGAATCAAATCATCAAGATCATACCTGAACCTACATTACCCAATCTGTAAAAGACTAAAATACAAAACAACCTACGCATCCAACTTCTCCTACATAAGTGCACAACTATGGAACGGACTACCAAGTACAGTGAGAACAATCCATGACCACCTAAATTTCAGAAAATCACTCAAGACTCACCTATTCAAAAAGGCCTATCCCAACGATCCAACATAAAATCCCAGCACCCGGCGACACAATATAAATAATGATCGTATTGGACAACTTATAATCTTCACCCCTTTGACCCCTTGATCCAAACCTACCTCATCTGTTCACAACATAACTTTGTATCTGTTACCAACCGAACCGGCAACAGCCTATACGGTACCATGTAAGCCACATTGAGCCTGCAGATAGGTGGGAAAATGTGGAGTACAAATGTAACAAATAATAATAAAATTATGTCTGTTTTGCTGGCCCTTTACTAGGTAAAAAAACATCTCCGCACAAATACAAGTGGTCCCTATAACCAGCCTATCCAAATGACACAACGATTTACAATTTAGAACTAATTACTCAATATTTCCCCTGTGTACATTCACATGCTGCAAAGCCGGCACGTTTGAAAATATAAGCGAGATCAAATAAAAATGTTACCAACAATGAAGGACAGCAATACGGATAGAGCAGCTCATAGGTTTGCTTGCTTTGTTTTGGGTGAATGGGGATGACAGACAGCTGTGCAAGAAGAGGGAAAGGGAGACCAACCTAATTGGCTTCAGCTTTTTCATGACTCTCCAGTTCCGGCTCCCTGCACCGCTGTCCTCAGGGAGGTTTGATTGAACACAGGAGACAGCATGATGTCAAAAAGTTGAAGCCACTTAGGTTAGTCTATGTTTCCTCTTCCCTGCGCAGCCGTTGTTCTGTGTACACTCAAAACAAAGCAAACAAGACTATGAGCTGCTTAATCCATGTTGACGTTCTTTAGCATTTTTATTTAATCTCACTTATATTTTCAATTATTCCAGCTTGTGCAGTGTATGACTGTACACAGAGAAAGAATAACAACAATAACTTTTCATACGTAGAATAGTAATTTTATATAAATACTACTACTACTACTTGACATTTCTAAAGCGCTACTAGGGTTACGCAGCACTGTACAATTTAACATAGAAGGACAGTCTCTGCTCAAAGGAGCTTACAATCTAAAGGACAAATGTACAGTCAGTCAAAATAGGGGCAGTCTACATTTCCTGAAAGGTATAAAGGTTGGGTGCCGAAAGCAACATTGAAGAGGTGGGCTTTGAGCAAGGATTTGAAGATGGGTAGGGAGGGGGCTTGGCATAAGGGCTCAGGAAGTTGATTCCAAGCATAGGGTGAGGCGAGGCAGAATCAGCGGAGCCTGGAGTTGGCGGTGGTGGAGAAGGGTACTGAGAGGAGGGATTTGTCCTGTGAGCGGAGGTTACGGGCGGGAACGTAAGGGGAAATGAGGGTAGAGAGGTAATGAGGGGCTGCAGACTGAGTGCATTTGTAGGTAAGAAGGAGAAGCTTGAACTGTATGCGGTATCTGATCTGAAGCCAGTGAAGTGACCTGAGAAGAGGGGTGATATGAGTATATCGGTTCAGGCGGAATATAAGACGTGCAGCAGAGTTCTGAACAGATTGAAGGGGGGATAGATGGCTAAGTGGGAGGCCAGTAAGGAGTAGGTTGCAGTAGTCAAGGCGAGAGGTAATGAGAGCGTGGACGAGAGTACGGCTGGTGTGCTCAGAGAGGAAAGGGCGAATTTTGCTGATGTTAAAGAGAAAGAAGCGACAGGACTTGGCTATCTGCTGGATATGCGCAGAGAAGGAGAGGGAAGAGTCGAAGATGACTCCGAGGTTGCGGGCAGATGAAACGGAGAGGATGAGGGTGCCATCAACTGAGATAGAGAGTAGAGGAAGAGGAGAAGTGGGTTTTGGTGGAAAGACGATAAGCTCGGTCTTGGACATGTTCAGTTTCAGGTGGCGGTTGGACATCCATGCAGCAATGTCGGATAAGCAGGCCGATACCTTGGCCTGGGTCTCCGCGGTGATGTCTGGTGTGGAGAGATATAGCTGGGTGTCATCAGCATAAAGATGATACTGGAAACCATGAGATGAGATCAGTGAGCCCAGGGAAGAGGTGTAGATTGAAAAAAAGAAGGGGTCCAAGGACAGATCCCTGGGGAACTCCAACAGAGAGCGGGATGGGGGTGGAGGAAGATCCATGAGAGTGTACTCTGAAGGTGCGGTGGGAGAGATAGGAGGAGAACCAGGAGAGGACAGAACCCTGGAACCCAAATGAGGACAGTGTGGCAAGAAGTAAATCATGATTGACAGTATCAAAAGCAGCGGATAGATCAAGGAGGATGAGGATGGAGTAGTGGCCTCTGGATTTGGCAAGGAATAGGTCATTACAGACTTTAGAGAGTGCCGTTTCTGTCGAGTGTAGAGGGCGAAAACCGGATTGAAGCGGATCGAGGATGGCATGAGAGGAGAGAAAATCAAGGCAGCGGCTGTGAACAGCACGCTCAAGTATTTTGGACAGGAAGGGTAGGAGGGAGATGGGGCGGTAGTTGGAGGGACTGGTAGGGTCAAGTGATGTTTTTTTGAGGAGAGGTGTGACTACGGCGTGCTTGAAGGTGTCAGGGACAGTTGCAGTGGAGAGAGAGAGGTTGAGGATATGACAGTGTGTAATTTGGAGGGGCTGATTATAGGGACACCCTAGCATGTGTTATATTTGTACAGAGATTATTTTTTCTCATGGTAAAGGGCCACTAAAACAGACATCATGTTATGAAAATTCAGTTGCTCAACATTCAGAGTTTCTATCTATCTTTTTTATGGCAGTTATATCTCACATTAAACATGAATTAGGATGAAACCTGGGAGCATTTAAAATATTTTTTCCCCCCTGTGCCTAGATTAGGGCTACTATACGTCCGGTTTTACCCAGACATATCCTCTTTTTGAGGACACGGCCGGGCAACCAGGCGGATTTTGTCAGCCTGCCCATTTGTTCAGATTTGCGAACAGGCAGGCTGGCAGTCGACGGGTCTCAGGGTGTCCTATCCTCCTCTCCTCTCCTTTACCTTAGTGTGGTGGTGCCCTGGTGGTCTAGTGACCTCTTCGGGACAGGAAAGAGCCCCCCCCCTTCCCTGCCCTGCGAGTCTCCCAGCCCTGAAAGATGCTCAAAACAGAATAATCCAATTTGTACAAAAAAGATGTGGTAAAGATGTGATTCCTTGTGCCCCAATCTTAAGTAGAGGAAGAAGGGCAACCTTCGAAAGCTAATCAAGAAATGTATTAAGTTATGTCCAATAAAAAAGGTATCATCTTATTTTCTTTTCCATGTTTTATTTTGTTTGATTTCTATTGATAACATGTGCCCCAATGAAAGGAGGGTTTAATTTTACTTCCAATCTTTATAACACCAGGCTTCCCATGGCAGATTGTAATAATAGCTAAGATGGACCCATCAGTTAAAGGGATATTCTCAATGAAATTTGGCCATGTATTACTGTATTGCATAGAACAGTGTAGAAAAATGAGCACAATAAATACAGCCTTTATTAGTGCTGTTTCCACCAGCTACAATAATTTTTTAAGCTGTTTTAGTGATATTCAGTTTTGATTTCTTTGTTAAACTGTACAGCGCTGTGTAACCCTAGTAGCGCTTTAGAAATGTTAAATAGTAGTAGTATTTCATGATATTTATATTTACATATGGCTGCTTTCAAATAAATTAATTAAAAAGCTGAAATATGTAAAAAAAAAAAAAAAAAAAAAAGCACAATCTTTTGTCCTCCACCTTTTAAGGCACTGCCTATCCAACTGGAACAGCTTTTGACTTTTTACAGATGGACCACGCAGAGGTAGTCCATTATTTCTAGTAATCTGTTACTATTATTGATGTTGGGTGTACTTGTGACTCCGCCTACTGGCTTCAGCCTCCTACCGTCTCCAGTACTCTAAGTTAGCCGTCCTTCACCGCTGCCCTTCTTCAACTTTCTAGGCCACACTGTTTTCGGGGTCCCGGAAGCCTAGGCGGGACAGGAACTTGTAGCAGATGGAAAACTTCCGGACCGCCGAAGGCAGCGCGTTTATATTAAAACAGACGTAGTAGACGAAGTGAGGCTATCTAAGTCCAGCGCAGCGTGGGCAGATGGGAAAAATTTTCCCCACCCAAAATGGGCCCTAAACCAGCCCAAAACCCACCCAAAGTCAAACCCCGCCTCCGACGTCACCGCCCCGCCCCCAGCGTCACCGACCCCGCCCCCATAGTCACCGACTCCACCTCCAACGTCACCGCCCCGCCCAACGTCACCTCTGACGTCGTTAGCCCCGCCCCTGACATCACCTCTGATGCCATTAACCCCGCCCCTGATGTCAACCCAACCCCGAAAAAGCTTCTATTCGACCAAATTGGACCAATAGAAGCCCCCGAAAAAAGCACACACCCCACACAGCTGCAGGCAGTAGGTGGAGCTTGACGCCCTTTTAGTACACCCAAAATAATAGCAAAAGATTCCGTTGGGTTGCCTCCTCCTTGGCTCAGCTCTCAGTCTAAAGCGCCACCTCAATTGTGACGTCATCAGCCTGTGCCGAGCAAGAGAAGAGAGGTGATCGATCGAGTCTCTTCTGTTCCATTTAATTTGAAGATTAACGAGAAGCAAAACTTAGCCTTTGCTCTTTAGTGCCAGCACTGCAGGAGACAAAAATCAGCTTCTCTGTCTGAGCGAGAGAGCCCCAGTTTCATGTGTAATTCTGCAAACGCAGAGAATAAAATGCCAGCAGGGGCTTCTGCTCAGGTAGGAGATTGTAACAAAATCACAGGAAGCTGGGGACAAAGTAACATTGCTGCAGGTTTCTAAACTGGGACACTGCACAATCCGGACCCCAAGCAGACCCGGGGTAGGGAGTAGTGACACCTGGAGATACTCCTGACAAACACTGCTGCAGGTTTCTAAACTGGGACACTGCACAATCCGGACCCCAAGCAGACCCAGGGTAGGGAGTAGTGACACCTGGAGATACTCCTGACAAACGCTTCTGCAGGTTTCTAAACTGGGACACTGCACAATCCGGACCCCGAGCAGACCCGGGGTAGGGAGTAGTGACACCTTGAGATACTCCTGACAAACACTGCTGCAAGTTTCTAAACTGGGACACTGCACAATCCGGACCCCGAGCAGACCCGGGGTAGGGAGTAGTGACACCTTGAGATACTCCTGACAAACACTGCTGCAGGTTTCTAATCTGGGACACTGCACAATCCGGACCCCGAGCAGACCCGGGGTAGGGAGTAGTGACACCTTGAGATACTTCTGACAATCCGGACCCCAGGCAGACCCGGGGTAGGGAGTAGTGACACCTTGAGATACTCCTGACAAACACTGCTGCAGGTTTCTAAACTGGGACACTGCACAATCCGGACCCCGAGCAGACCCGGGGTAGGGAGTAGTGACACCTTGAGATACTCCTGACAAACACTGCAGCAAGTTTCTAAACTGGGACACTGCACAATCCGGACCCCGAGCAGACCCAGGGTAGGGAGTAGTGACACCTGGAGATACTCCTGACAAACACTGGTGCAGGTTTCTAAACTGGGACACTGCACAATCCGGACCCCAAGCAGACCCAGGGTAGGGAGTAGTGACACCTGGAGATACTCCTGACAAACACTGCTGCAAGTTTCTAAACTGGGACACTGCACAATCCGGACCCCGAGCAGACCCGGGGTAGGGAGTAGTGACACCTTGAGATACTCCTGACAAACACTTCTGCAGGTTTCTAAACTGGGACACTGCACAATCCGGACCCCGAGCAGACCCGGGGTAGGGAGTAGTGACACCTTGAGATACTCCTGACAAACACTGCTGCAAGTTTCTAAACTGGGACACTGCACAATCCGGACCCCGAGCAGACCCGGGGCAGGGAGTAGTGACACCTTGAGATACTCCTGACAAACACTGCTGCAGGTTTCTAAACTGGGACACTGCACAATCCAGACCCCAAGCAGACCCGGGGTAGGGAGTAGTGACACCTGGAGATACTCCTGACAAACACTGCTGCAAGTTTCTAAACTGGGACACTGCACAATCCGGACCCCGAGCAGACCCGGGGTAGGGAGTAGTGACACCTTGAGATACTCCTGACAAACACTGCTGCAGGTTTCTAAACTGGGACACTGCACAATCCAGACCCCAAGCAGACCCGGGGTAGGGAGTAGTGACACCTGGAGATACTCCTGACAAACACTGCTGCAAGTTTCTAAACTGGGACACTGCACAATCCGGACCCGAGCAGACCCGGGGTAGGGAGTAGTGACACCTTGAGATACTCCTGACAAACACTGCTGCAGGTTTCTAAACTGGGACACTGCACAATCCAGACCCCAAGCAGACCCGGGGTAGGGAGTAGTGACACCTGGAGATACTCCTGACAAACACTGCTGCAAGTTTCTAAACTGGGACACTGCACAATCCGGACCCCGAGCAGACCCGGGGTAGGGAGTAGTGACACCTTGAGATACTCCTGACAAACACTGCTGCAGGTTTCTAAACTGGGACACTGCACAATCCAGACCCCAAGCAGACCCGGGGTAGGGAGTAGTGACACCTGGAGATACTCCTGACAAACACTGCTGCAAGTTTCTAAACTGGGACACTGCACAATCCGGACCCCGAGCAGACCCGGGGTAGGGAGTAGTGACACCTTGAGATACTCCTGACAAACACTGCTGCAGGTTTCTAAACTGGGACACTGCACAATCCGGACCCCGAGCAGACCCGGGGTAGGGAGTAGTGACACCTGGAGATACTCCTGACAAACACTGCTGCAAGTTTCTAAACTGGGACACTGCACAATCCGGACCCCGAGCAGACCCGGGGTAGGGAGTAGTGACACCTTGAGATACTCCTGACAAACACTGCTGCAGGTTTCTAAACTGGGACACTGCACAATCCGGACCCCGAGCAGACCCGGGGTAGGGAGTAGTGACACCTTGAGATACTCCTGACAAACACTGCTGCAGGTTTCTAAACTGGGACACTGCACAATCCGGACCCCGAGCAGACCCAGGGTAGGGAGTAGTGACACCTTGAGATACTCCTGACAATCCGGACCCCAGGCAGACCCGGGGTAGGGAGTAGTGACACCTTGAGATACTCCTGACAAACACTGCTGCAGGTTTCTAAACTGGGACACTGCACAATCCGGACCCCGAGCAGACCCGGGGTAGGGAGTAGTGACATCTTCAGATACTCCTGACAATCCGGACCCCAGGCAGACCCGGGGTAGGGAGTAGTGACACCTTGAGATACTCCTGACAAACACTGCTGCAGGTTTCTAAACTGGGACACTGCACAATCCGGACCCCGAGCAGACCCGGGGCAGGGAGTAGTGACACCTTGAGATACTCCTGACAAACACTGCTGCAGGTTTCTAAACTGGGACACTGCACAATCCGGACCCCGAGCAGACCCGGGGCAGGGAGTAGTGACACCTTGAGATACTCCTGACAAACACTGCTGCAAGTTTCTAAACTGGGACACTGCACAATCCGGACCCCGAGCAGACCCGGGGCAGGGAATAGTGACACCTTGAGATACTCCTGACAAACACTGCTGCTGGTTTCTAAACTGGGACACTGCACAATCCGGACCCTGAGCAGACCCGGAGTAGTGACACCTTGAGATACTCTTGACAAACACTGCTGCAGGTTTCTAAACTGGGACACTGCACAATCCGGACCCCGAGCAGACCCGGGGTAGGGAGTAGTGACACCTTGAGATACTCCTGACAAACACTGCTGCAAGTTTCTAAACTGGGACACTGCACAATCCGGACCCCGAGCAGACCCGGGGTAGGAAGTAGTGACACCTTGAGATACTCCTGTGGGGATAGGGAATGAGAGAGATCAAGGTTCCCACTACCCTGCCCTGGCAGATTTTGTGTGTAATGATTTCTGGTTACTATAACTCTGCGCTGTGACTTAGACTACAAAGTATATTCATAGAGAAATTTCTCCCTCGGCCCTGCTGAGCTCCAGTACTTGGTGGTCTCAAATATAATCCTATTGTGGGATTGTGTGTTATGCAATCGTAAATTATATGCATTCAGCAAACTTTTCCTTGCCCCAATGAGCACCAGCTTTGGTGCTGCTGATGGACAGGATGCAGAAGATGCTGAGTGAGTTTCTGGTTTGTATTTCAGATGCTGGTGACATTTGAGGACATCGCTGTCTCTTTCTCCAAGGAGGAGTGGGAGTATTTAGATGAAGGGCAGAAGGAGCTTTACAGGGAGGTGATGAAGGAGAATTATCAGACCCTGATCTCATTGGGTAAGGGATCATTTTCTGTTTTTATTAGCAGTATCTGGGCATCATTAAAAAAAGCCAAAATGCACACAAACAGCAAAAGGTCACACAGAAAATCAAATATGTTAATGCTCAAAAATAAAACAATGTAGAAGCACTGTCACACTCAAATTAATCACAGCAAAAAAATAGCCAGCAATTGATAGTCTTTCCTCACAAACTGGCACCTATTAATCACAGGTAAAAATAAACTCTGATATGTATAGTCAAGTATATTAGGCAGAATATTTTTTTCATGACAGTGCTTAAGCTATGTAAACAGTGAAATTAACTTGAAATACAACTGTATCGATGTTCACCATCTGGTAATTGAAATACAGGAGATGGCTATAATACTAATGTCTATATATAGGCAGAATGCCCATATATGGACAACTCATCCCATAGCACTAATATGGTAATATTCCTGTTAGAGTTTTCGGTGGTAATTTGAAAGCTGAAATCATCAAGGTGGGAGCAAGTGGGCATCACTTCTGCCTCACTAGGCTTGAGGATACTCCTTACCCTTGGTAAGCCTGGGGAGTGTGTCAGTGGTAGAGGTGTTTGATGAAGTAGACATATTTGGGACTTCTACCCTGAGGGGGTTCATAATACTACTACTACTCATCATTTCTATAGCGCTACTAGACGTACAAAGTGCTGTACACCTGAACATGAAGAGACAGTCCCTGCTCGACAGAGCTTACAATCTAATTAGGACAGACAAACAGGACAAACAAGAGATAAGAGAATATTAAAGTAAGGATGATAGAATAAGGGTTCTGAACACGTGAATAAGGGTTAGGAGTTAAAAGCAGCATCAAAAAGGTGGGCTTTTAGCTTAGATTTGAAGACGGCCAGAGATGGAGCTTGACGTACCGGCTCAGGAAGTCTATTCCAGGCATATGGTGCAGCAAGATAAAAGGAATGGAGTCTGGAGTTAGCAGTGGAGGAGAAGGGTGCAGATAAGAGAGATTTACCCAGTGAACAGAGTACCCGGGGAGAAATGTAGGGAGAGATTAGAGTGGAGAGGTACTGAGGAGCTGCAGAGTGAATGCACTTATAGGTCAATAAGAGGAGTTTGAACTGTAATATATGGGAAGATTTTCTGCGGGTTACTACTACTTAACATTTCTAGAGCGCTACTAGGGTTACGCAGCGCTGTACAGATTAACATAAATTGACATAAAGGACAGTCCCTGCTCCAAGGAGCTTACAATCTAAAGGGCGAAATGTCAAGTAGGGGCAGTCCAGGTTTCCTGAATATAGAGGTATGATGGTTAGGAGCCGAAGGTGACATTGAAGAGGTGGGTTTTGAGCAAGGCTTTGAAGATGGGCAGGGAGGGGGCCTGGCGTATGGGCTCAGGGAGTTTATTCCAGGCATGGGGTGAGGCGAGGCAGAAAGGGTTCTTGTATTGGAAGAGATGTATCAGAGGGGATGTGAACCAGTGGCTGTTGCCATGGGGGTGCTGTGCACGGAGGGGGGGGGGGGTTGGATTTGATGCTTTTTAGAGGGTGTGCTTGGGTTGTGATTGTGAGACCTCTAGGGACAGAGAAAGTACCTTCATATAATGTGTACAGTGCTGCGTACATCTAGTAGTGCTATAGAAATGATGAGTAGTAGTAGTTGCTGCTGGTCAGGAGCTGTACACGGTGGGGGAGGATGTATTTCTCAGGGGCTCTTTTAGAGAGAACAGCAATTTTAGAAAGCTGCTTCTGTGTAGGGGGATATCTCTGTTTGTTTTCCCCACATACAGCTTTCTAATAGCGCTGCTCCCTCTGTACATGAAAGGACTTAAATGTTTGGTCCAGCACCTGTTTTTACAAGAGGCTCTATGTTTGGCAGAACTTCCTATCAAATACTGTGGGAATTCTTCATGTCTTGACTTGGATGTTTAAATTCCCTTCTCCTCATAAATGTGCCCTATAATAGGGCTTCATGCATTTAATTTGTATTACGTTATTTCATTGCAGACCCCAACAGGTAATATACCATCCCTGGAAAATGGGGGTCTTGGTGAAACAATCTTGTCACACAAATGTACTGGCAACCCCAAGAGTAAAATTTTAAAGGTCTTTTTACCTTCAATTAGATGTTAAATCATCTGAAAATGCACCTTTACAAGGGGCAATGAATTGAACTGCTTTCCTGGAAACATCTCTTGAAGTAATTACACAGAGAACTACTTTGCTTGCAATGTTTGCGTGAAATGGATAGTGATGCAGTACTCAAACTATCTCTAAGGCATTTAGATTCTGAGTTTTTGGGTTCAAAGATAAGAGTTTTTCCGGATCTTTCCAGGGAAACGCAGAGGAGACGTAAGAGGTTCCTACTGCTGCGGTCTAGAACAGTAGCAGTGGGAGCAGAATTTCTTCTGCGGTTTCCCTGTATTAGTAGAGTTAAATTTCAATCAAAACTATACCAATTCTTTGACCCAAAGCAGCTAGAAGAATTTCTAAGTAGCAAAGAAGAGGTTAGTGTACAAGTTTAATCCCATATGTACTACTGTATAGCAGGCTAGAGTTAACCACTTGGGAAAGATGCTTCTTTAGTTATAGTTATATTGATAAATGACTGTTTAATTTAAGCAGGATTATTTTATTTTCCTTATCTTGGATCATTTACTTTGTGTAATATTGTGGCCGATAGTAAAAGGGAACTTAGATATTAGCTGTTATTTTATATGTGAAGAAATGTTCTTTTTGTGTATTAACACTCATAAAAATTCATTATGTTTGTTAAAAACTATAAATAAAGATTTTTTTAAAAAAAATTTAAAGGTCAATGACACAATCTTGGCAGGAAACAGGATGCTGGGCTGGCAATTCTTGTGTTCTTATGAATGAGATAATAAAATAGAGGGAGATGACGACACAGATCACAGTGAACTATATTTCTGTATCATTGAATGTATTATTATTATTTATTTATTAGAATTTATTTACTGCATTTTTGAAAGAATTCACTCAAGGTGGTATACAGTAAGGACAAATCAAACATAAGCAATAGACAATTATAGCAGTAAAAATATTCAAATAATACAATGCATGGCATAGCATATTATTTTGATTAATACTCAATATGGAGCTTGCTCACACTTTTCACCAAAATATCATCAAAAAGCAAGACAGTTTCCCTCTATTTTCTTACTACAGAGGAAAAGGCTTCAGACGCTCAGTGAGCCGATCTTTTAAATTTATAGGCTCACTGACTCGTTTGGCGGCGCTTCGTTTTCTCTGCAAAGCTTAGTCTACCACGAACATCCTCATTAGCCAAAAAACCTCTGCATAATTTTTTTAACTTAATTTAAAGGTGCCACGTAAGCTCCTTTAGTTAGACATAGTATAGATAAGACCCATAAATTTGAGGACTACAAATGCCTAGCGATAGATCATGTCCCTATGTCTTGCCGAGGCGGAGATAGGGACAAGTTACTTATTCGCAAAGAACAAAGATGGATACATAGATTACAAACTTTTAGTCCCATGGGGCTAAATACAAGAGTAGACTGGAAAGTTTTTTTCTAGTTTTTTCTAGTTTTCTCCAGCCTAATTGATAACTTAGCTCTTTAAACTGTAAAGAGCATATGATTGGATAGACGTTGATGGCGTCATGATAAATAGCGTCCGCCATTTTAGAAAGGCAGGACGCTGCATCTTTTCAGTACAGGAAGATCTCAAGTTTCCTAGCAGTTGGTATATGATTTTCTCTACCCTCTTTGGGATTATAATAATCTGCGAAACGGGAGCTCGCTGTAGGGCGTGCCGGGAGTCCTGTATGAGAAAGCAGCAGAAGATAAGTGTACCTTTTAAGTTAAATGAAATAAAGTGACACTACTAAGGATTAAAAAGTTTAAAAAATTATGCAGAGGTTTTTTGGCTAATGAGGATGCTCGTGGTAGGCTAAGCTTTGCAGAGAAAACGAAGCGCCGCCAAACGAGTCAGTGAGCCTATAAATTTAAAAGATCGGCTCACTGAGCGTCTGAAGCCTTTTCCTCTGTAGTAAGAAAATAGAGGGAAACTGTCTTGCTTTTTGATGATATTACAGTATATTATTTACAATGTCAACATAATATGTAGTAGAACATTTTACTAGACAGCATAGGGTATAAGTAAAGAGAGTAAGAAAATAAGGTGACTAATTTAAAGAAAGTTACACATGAGGTCGGAGAGATGATAATGAGGCATATTTTCAAAACACTTTGGGAGGCTAAGTTCCATAGGTTTCTATGGAACTTTGGGAGGCTAAGTGCTTTGAAATGAGCCTGTAAATGTTATCTCAGCTAGGGTAGGAGTGGATAAACATGTCCTGTTGCAGTATGTGCCGATAGTAGAGATAGTCTTGTGTTAAGCAAATCCTTTCAGGGACTGCATTCCAGAGTGTGGGGTCTGCTCCGGAGAAGGCTCACTTGCAGGACTCACATCGTGTAATGTCTTTTGGAGAGGGTTTGGTTAGGGAAACCCCTTGGGAGGACCTTATTGTCCTTGGAGGTGAGTAGAGGGTCATGAATGATACGTTTTTTTGCAGACCCCTGGCATAGGTATTTCTCTGAAATGCGAGCTGTGTCATGTCTTTCGTAAATTTTGCTTCCTCTACCACTTCTTGCGGCTAACTACGCTTTCTTTAGTGTGTTACAACAAAATCTGTCAGAACCTCTTCCTCCAAGGGACACCCCAGTCCGTTCACCCCTTCCCCCTCCTCAACATCATCCCCAAATAACTTCTTAGTCTCATTTGCAGAGAGGTCTTGTCAGATCCTTTTCAGTCTCCTATATTTATTCATTGCCTTTCTCCACTGAATCTTGTTAAGGGGAAGGGATTTGATATCCTGTAGTAAAACGTGCTTAGGAAAGGACAGACAATCACTGAACCTAGTAATACTCTGCCAAAGACAGAAATTCCCCTAGTATAGCAATCCTTTGGCTCTTGCGTCTAGGGGAATGGCAGTAGAAAAATACCAAACAAGTTTGTTTCACACTGGTAGTACCTAATGAAGAAATATGCCAATGTGGAAATATATATATTTATTATAAAATAATAATTAGCAACATGGCAGACAAACACACAAAACACTACTAGGATTACACCAAAGAGCTGACTAAGTATTACACACACATCAGTGGCATAGCCAAGGGTGGGTCTGGGTGGGCCCAGGCTCACCCACTTTGGGCTCGGGCCCACCCAGTAGCAGCACACCTATGATGTGGTTGGCAGGGATTCCCAAACCCCACCAGCTAAAAACTCCCAACAACTGCCTGCATACCTTGTAAATAGCAGATCTTTGCCTGCAGTGAGCAGCGACTGATACATACTGCTCGCACCGGCCTCACAGCCTTCCCACTGATGTATTTCCACCTATGCAAAAACAGGAAGTTTCATCAGAGGGAAGGCTGTGGGGCAAACATGAGCAGTGTGTATTAGTTACTGCTTGCTGTCGATGAAAATCTGCTATTTAAAAGGTATGCAGGGGAGGGGAGGATGTTTGAGAGACCATATGACATGCAGGCAAGAGAGGGAGAGACCAAATCACTTGTGGGACAAGGCAGAGTTCTTCTGCCCACCCATTTTAGGTCCAGGCCCACCCAAAATTGGGTGTCTGGCTACGCCCCTGACATACATAAAAAAAAAAAATAAAAAATAAATAAATAAATATATATATATATATTCAGTTACAGTACTCAGAATATTCCTGAGAAGAGAATACTAAACGCCAAATATATGTGGCTAATAAACTATGCCCTTGAGAGCTAACAAAGCCCTTTGGCAGACTAGAAATAGTAACTAACTGTCACCAAACTGCAGGAGTGAACCTCGATTTCTTACCTCACAATCCATGTGGCTCAGCAGCAGGGTCTCCTGATGAAAGACAGGATTCTTCCCTTCAGCTCAAGCTGTGGCCACAGCAAGCCAACCAGGTAGCATCTGGTTAGTGTGGAGATAAGTTACAGACCCTGCCAGCACGGTTAACTGGTCTCTCACACAAGATTAGAAGCCGTAATTATCAGCTTTCACTTTTCTGTAATGCTCGTGCACAGAGAAGTAGGGTATACAAAAGTAGCACACATGAGTTGTCTTGTTGGGCAGACTGGATGGACCGTGCAGGTCTTTTTCTGCTGTCATCTACTATGTTACTATGTTACTTAGAAGGCACAGAGAGACAGTTTCTCTCCAGAGCTATCAGATGTGCGTCCGCTCTGGGTTCGCGCCAAAAATCTTTGTGAACAAAGTCCACTGTTCTCAGATGACTATTTTGGCCCATTCAGATCACACATTCCTCCTGTCCAGCAGACAAAATGCAGGCCTGGAGAATGATGAGGTCCCTAGTTGTTTCAGATACTCTCCCTGTGAGTGCCGGTGCTGACCAAGGAGGCCCACAAGTCTTATCTCATATTTGTGTCAGTGAAAATCTGTCTTGTTAACAACTTTACACTCAAAGATGAAGTGCAGATGCTCTTTGGAATGCCAGTGTGTCATTGAACTGCCAATCAGTGTAGAAATGCCAAGAACTGTCGCGTGCTCATACCTGGGAGGGGGGTGTCCGACGTGGCCCAATGTCAAGGGGTCTTTGTCAGCTATCGGCACGGGGGTACGGGCTCCCTTGCAGCGGAGTGCTCTGGTTGGACATCCTCGTGGAGCATCTCTCTCCCGCGCACATCTCCGTCGCTCCTCAGGAGGCTCCGCCCTTGCATTGTCAATGGTGCCAGTCAGGCTGCTCCTGATGTGAGCGGCGCGCCTCTTCAGCCACCACCGTGGCTCACTCGGGGCTTTGGCAACAGTTTCTGGAGCTTATCCATGAGTTTGCTTCTGATTTTTGACTTTCCTGACCTGTGCTGACTTCTGACCATGCTGTGTTTGCTGCCTGTCCTGACCTGTGCTGACTTCTGACTACGCTGTGTTTGCTGCCTGCCCTAATCTGTACCGACTTCTTCCCACTCTGTTGCTGCCTTTCCTGACCTGTG
Organism: Microcaecilia unicolor; assembly: GCF_901765095.1. NCBI lineage: Eukaryota > Metazoa > Chordata > Amphibia > Gymnophiona > Siphonopidae > Microcaecilia > Microcaecilia unicolor. The sequence goes on along the minus strand of NW_021963279.1, from coordinate 71,397 downwards.
CCGACTTCTGACCACGCTGTGCTTGCTGCCTTTCCTGACCTGTGCTGACTTCTGACTACGCTGTGTTTGCTGCCTGTCCTGACCTGTGCCAACTTCTGACCTCGCTGTTCTTGCTGCCTTTCCTGACCTGTGCCGACTTCTGACCACGCCGTGCTTGCTGCCTTTCCTGACCTGTGCTGACTTCTGACCACGCTGTTCTTGCTGCCTGTCCTGACCTGTGCCAACTTCTGACCTCGCTGTTCTTGCTGCCTTTCCTGACCTGTGCCGACTTCTGATCACGCCGTGCTTGCTGCCTTTCCTGACCTGTGCCGACTTCTGACCACGCCGTGCTTGCTGCCTTTCCTGACCTGTGCCGACTTCTGACCATGCCGTGCTTGCTGCCTGCCCTGACTGTGCTGACTTCTGACCATGTCATGCTTGCTGCCTGCCCTGACCTGTGCCAGCTTCTGACCACGCCATGCTTGCTGCCTGCCCTTCTGACCATGCCGTGCTTGCTGCCTGCCCTGACCTGTGCCGACTTCTGACCTTGTCGTGCTTGCTGCCTGTCCTGACCTGTGCCGACTTCTGACCTTGTCGTGCTTGCTGCCTGTCCTGAACTGAGCTGACTTCTGACCATGCTGTGCTTGTTGCCTGTCCTGACCTGAGCTGACCACGCCATGCCTAGCCGCCTGTCCTGACCTGTGCTGACTTCTGACCTTGTGGTGCCCCTATCAGAGGATTAAACCCTGCTGGCCGCCCAAACCCGGGGGCTTAACCTTCAGGGAATTGCAGTTGGCTTAGGTGAAGAACCCAGGGGCTTGGTTTGCTGTCTCTTGACCCCTCTGGACAAGGACACAAGGGTTCACCTTCCAGCTCCACGGTTGGACGCAACAGATTGCCAAAGCCATGAGCTTCGCTGACGCCTACACTTCTGGACCTCACCCAAGCCTTGCAGCAACAACAAAATCAACTACAACATTTTTCTGGAGTTCTACAGGATGTCGGTACACAATTAACAGCTCTGTGAACTTTTCCAGCAGCACCGACCCCCCCCCCCTCCATTCCACCTACCCCCTATGGAGCTACTGTCGTGATTTGAGTGCCAGATCCTCCTCGGTTTGATGGAAACCTTCACTTTGATCTACAGCCTGGTAATTTCCCTTCTGACAGGATTAAAAATCACCTATATTGTATCTCTTTTCTCAGGCAAAGCTTTGGCATGGGCTTCTTCCCTTTGGGAGCAACAGGGCCCTATTCTCTCTGATCCTCCTGCTTTCCTGAAATGTTTTCGACTAGTTTTTGATGATCCAGGGAAACCTTCATCTGCGGCCAATAATTTACCTCACCTCCATCAAGGTTCCCTCGTGGTAGGGGCATATGCCATTTGATTCCGGATGTTGACATCAGAGCTTAGGTGGAATCAGGAGGCAGTAGTGGCTGTTTTTTTGGCAAGGGCTGGCTGGAAGAATTAAAGATGAACTAGCCGGGCAGAAACTCCCTACCACCCTAGATGAACTCATTCCGATGTGTATCCGGGTCAATATACGTCTTCAGGAGACAGCCCATTTGAGGGAGACCTCTCACCGACTTCCACGTCTGGCATCTAGTTCCAACGGCCTGTCTCACCTGTCAGACGTCACTCAAGTATCCCTGAGTCCTGCGAGGAACCTATAGTAGTAGGACGCTACCGGCTTTCTGAGGAGGAGAGGTTCCGGCGCTGAAAGAATAATTTATGCCTGTATTATGGTGAAGCAGGGCATTTCCTAACCAAATGCCCACATAAGCAGGGAAACGAGCAGGCCTAGAGCCCTCCGGGGAAGTGACTTTAGGCCTTCTTCCATCTTCCCCAATCTTCCTATGTATTCTTCTTGTTCTCTTGCAGAACCTGCCAGATTACTGCTCCTGCACTCACTGACTCAGGAGCTGCTGGAAATTTCCTTGATGGGAACCTGGTCCAATGTTATGGGATTCCTACTACTCCCCTAACCCCTGCCTTGTGACTATCCTCTATGCAGGGCGAACATCTGCCTGGCCTCATAACTACTTCTTCTGCTCCTCTTTCATTGCAGGTAGGCGCTCTACATCATGAGACCTTCCATTTCTACATTGTGTCTAAATCCATCCATCAAATAGTCCTAGGCCTTCCCTGATTGCGACGCCATTCACCGTGCATCGATTGGAGAAGCAGTGTAATTACAGCCTGGAGACCACCATGTTTCCAGTCTTGCCTGATGCCAGTCCATCCTGTGGCAGCTACACTCCATGGCGATCAACCGGCATCCTCTGGTCTCCCCATGATTTATCAGGACTCCATGGATGTCTTCAGCAAGCAGCAGGCAGAACAACTACCACCCCATCTCGTACCTTCGATTGTGCCATAGACCTGTTTCCTGGGAATACCTCCCCGAGGCTGAGTCTATACACTTTCCTGACCAGAGATGCAGGCTATGGCGGATTACTTCCAAGAAAATGTACAAAAAGGCTTCATTCAGCCCTCTACTTCCCCTGCTGGGGCCAGATTTTTCTTTGTTGGGAAAAAAGATGAGGGCCTCTGGCCACGGATAGATTACTGTGAGTTCAATACGATCACTGTGAAGAATCAGTACCCCCTACCACTTATCCCAAAACTCTTTGATCACTTACAAGGAGCCACAGTCTTCACTAAGCTGGATTTACAAGGTGCCTATAATCTGATCTGCATCAGAAAAAAGGATTAGTGGAAAACGGCATTCAATATCCATGATGGGAACTATGAATATTCAGTTATGCCCTTTGGCCTCTGCAATGGCCCTTCAGTGTTCCAGCATTTTGTCAACGAAATCTTCAGAGACCTTGTCTATACTTATGTCATCGTTTACCCACCCACCAATTCTCCCCGAGACAATTCCCACCTAGGACAATTCCCCTCCCCCCCCCCCCCCCCCCCGGGACAATTCCTACTTAAGGGGGACAGTTCCCACCAAGGACTTCCCCTCCAGTCATTTTCCACCCTCCCTAGCCGTTTTTTCTTCTTTTACTGACTTGTATTGAGTCCCATAAGTCCTGGTAATTTGTTTTTAACTACTGCTACTACTACTACTTAACATTTCTAGAGCGCTACTAGGGTTACACAGCGCTGTACAGTTTAAACAAAAAGGACAGTCCCTGCTCAAAGGAGCTTACAATCTAAAGGACGAAATGTCAAGTTGGGGCAGTCTAGAATTCTTGAATAGAGGTATAGTGGTTAGGTGCCAAAGGCGACATTGAAGAGGTGGGCTTTGAGCAAGGATTTGAAGATGGGCAGGGAGGGGGCCTGGCGTATGAGCTCAGGGAGTTTATTACAGGCATGGGGTGAGGTGAGGCAGAAAGGGCGGAGCCTGGAGTTGGCGGTGGTGGAGAAGGGTACTGAAAGGAGGGATTTGTCTTGAGAGCGGAGGTTATGGGTAGGAACGTAAGGGGAGATGAGGGTAGGGAGGGGCTGCAGATCGAGTACATTTGTAGGTTAGTAGGAGAAGCTTGAACTGTATGCAGTACCTGATCGAAAGCAAGTGAAGTGATTCGAGGAGAGGGGTGGTGTGAGTATATCGGTCCAGGCGGAAGATAAGACGTGCAGCAGAGTTCTGAACGGACTGAAGGGGGGATAGATGGCAAAGTGGGAGGCCAGTGAGGAGTAGTTTGCAGTAGTCAAGGCGAGAGGTAATGAGAGAGTGGATGAGAGTTCGGGTGGTGTGCTCAGAGAGGAAAGGGCGAATTTTGCTGATGTTGTAGAGGAAGAAGCGACAGGTCTTGGCTATCTGCTGGATATGCGCAGAGGAGAGGGAGGAGTCAAAGATGACTCAGAGGTTGCGGGCAGATGAGAAATAATGAGATCATAATGTGTCATTTTGAGGGGCTGAATTGACCACTGGAGGGATTAAGGCATCACCCCCCTCTCACTTACTCCCCCAGTGGTCACTGACCTCCTCCTACCTTCCAAAGATGTGAAAGAAACAGTACATACCAGTAGAACAGCTTTAGGTGCAGTGGCTTAGCCAGACAGCCAATTTTGGGTGGGCCTGAGCACAAAGTGGGTGGCCACAAAATTTTCTCTCCCCCCCCCCCCCCCCCCCCCCCCCCCCCCCCCAGCACTTCCCAATTCAAAATATAAATACTTTAGCAGATGAGGATCCCCAATCTCTGTCAGTTGAAGGCCTCCAGTAAAGATGGCCAGAACTCCTCTCCACCAAGGCCAGTAGGCAGCAGCAACTCCTCGAGCCACTGATGCCAGCACCCCATACATGCTTAGTTGTCAGTGGCTCCAGGATGCTGCCCCCATCTGCCAAGCTCAGTAGAAGGCATCTCTGGCCAGCTTCAGAAGAGACCCCAGCTAGTAGGGCTTGGGAATCCCCACTAGCTACAGCAAGGGTCAGGGCTGCCGTTAGCCATGCTGGTGACCAGGGTAGAAAATAAAGCCCCTCCCCCAATTCCCTCTCCTCTCCAATCTCCTCATCTGCCGCTAAAGTCACACTGACAGACACTCAAATTAGAAATAAAAATATGTAGACAAAATTGAACTGGGAACCTCAGCATGTACTGCAACACTGGAGAAAAAAAAAATCAAAACAAAACAAAAGCGCATTTCCACACAACAAAAAGACATCCGCTATGCACATTTCCCAAAGTTAACATATTCCATTTAAAATATTCAAAGTAAAATGATTTTCCTACTTTATTGTCTGGACATTTTATTTTTCCATCATGTTGGTTCCAATTTCTGTCTGTCTTCTGCTAATTCTTCAAGCGGTTGTCCATTTGTCATTTTTCTCCTGTCGTTTCATTTCCTCACTACACCTACCTCTGAAATATTGATCCTTCCATTTTAGCTCTTTCCTTTCTTTTTTTCTTTTGTGCCTCTGTACACTCAAATTTCATCCGCTTCCTAAATCTTTTCCTTCTTTTTACTTTTCAGATATCTATCACATTTCCATCTCCTTTCACCCCTTTGCTCTCCCATTCCCCATCTCTCTCCTTCTCAGCCTTCCATTCCCTTCTATCTTCGATCTACGCGCCATTACCATATTTCTACCCCCTGTGACCACTAATCTCTCCAGTCCCTGGGCCTCTCCCCCATGCTTTCCAACATTCCCAGTGTCTCCCTCCCTCCACCCTTCCAGCCCAGCATCTGTTCCCTCTTTCTACCCTCCTCACCCTCGTAGCCTGATATTTCCCTATCCCCTTTACCTTCCACCACCAGCATCTTCCTGTCCCATCTCTCTCCCCTCCCCCATTGTCCAGCATTTTCCCCTTTCTCTTCCCTACCATCCATTGTCTATCTTCTCTCCCTGGATCCATCTTCCTTCTTTCTCCCCTCCCCCGCTTGTGCATCTCTCCTTTCCTCTCCTCTTCTCCACCTTCATGTCCAACTTTTCTCCCTCTCCCTGCCTTGAGCCCCTGGTTTGACATCTCTCTCTGCCCCCCAGCACCACCATCATCATCTCTCCATCCTTCCTTTCCCTCACTGCCATGTTCAACATTTCCCCTGTCACCTCTCCCTTCCACTTCCATGTCCAAAATGTTTTTTCTCTCATGCCCTTTCTCTCCCTCTCCCCATCCCACCCATATCCAACAATTCTCCCTCTCTTTCCCATTGCAGCATCTCTCCTTCCCTCCCCCTACCTAGCTCTACCCTGTCTCACTCCCTCATCCCAACAGTGCTCCTGTCTCTCCTCGACCCCCCCACCCACACACCACCACCACACACACGTTTTTTTCCCTCCCTTTCCCCAGCCACAGTCTGGCACCTGGCTGCAGGCCTTCTTTCCCCTCCCCTTCAGGCAGCGCCGCAGTCTATCGCTACAGCTGAGCAAAGCTGCACCGCACCGGGTCCGTCTCCGTCCTGCCGCTACTTCTGCCCTCCGGCTCCGTTGTGATCTTTGTTTGCTCTCTTCTGCTGCTTATCTGCAGCGGTTCCGGATCCGCGTGCTCCCAGGCCTGTCTGTATGCTGCCTGCGACTGCTTCCTCTGCGCTGGCCCCGCCTACTCTTCTGAAGAGGCGGGGCCCAGCGCAGAGGAAGCAGTCGCAGGCAGCATACACAGACAGCCCTGGGAGCGCACAGATCCGGAACCGCTGCAGATAAGCTGCAGAAGAGCAAATAAAGATCACGGAGCCGGAGGGCAGAAGTAGCGGCAGGCCAGAGATGGACCCGGTGCGGTGCAGCTTTGCTCAGCTGTAGCGATAGACTGCGGCGCTGCCCGAGAGGGAGGGAGGGGAAAGAAGGCCTGCAGCGTGCCGGCGGCGGATCAATTCTTTTGTCGTCTCTCTGCATTGTCGCTGGGTGGGCCTGAGCCCAAAGTGGGTGGGCCCAGGCCCACCTGTGGCTACGCCCCTGTTTAGGTGTAATGGCTAGTTCAATTAGAGCAGCAAGCAGGTCCCTGGAGTAGCCTAGAGGTCAGTGCAGTGCACTATAGAGAAGGGAACCAAGGCCCATATCCCTAACTTGTGATGGAAAGTGTGAGCCCTCCAAAACCCACCAAAAACCTACTGTACCCACATACAGGTGACATTTGCAGCCATAAGGGCTATTGTAGTGCTGTACAGTTGGGTACACAAGGTTTTTGGTGGGTTTTGGAGGGCTCACCATACAATATAAGGGATTAATGGTGAGATGTGTACCTGGGACCTTTTATGTGAATTTCACTACAGTGCCCCCTAGGGCTCTGCTGGGATGTCTGTATGGCCAGTCTACTAAAACTCCTTCCCCCCCTCCCCCTCCAATACATCTCAATGGCTTGAATTTGTGCGATTTTCACATGGATGGGGTTGGGTGGTTTTTTTTTTTTTTTTTCTAAAATGGTCCAAAAAGATAGACACACTAAGTACAACAATGTCTAGCAAATGTCCATTTTTGAAACAAAAAGGTAGACTTTTTCTGGTTCAAAAATTGATATTTTTGCCACTTGGATGTTTTCAGCAAAATGTCCAAAGTCGGACTTAGACATCATATTGAAAATGCCCCAGTAATGATTTTGGGAAACCTAATGCAGTTTTCTTAATCCCAGGAACAGGCTTTCCGACCGTCATTCCTGAAATTATATCCCACATTGAACAAGGGGACGAGCCGGGATCAGAAGAAAGAGAAAATGGGAAAAGCAGCTGCTCAGGTGAGAGCGGTAATAAGAGACTGGAGTAAAACTGCTGATATGACGTCTTTATCTGAGCAGGTATGAGATATCTGGGTCCAAGATCCATTTTATGTGAAAATATCTATTAAATTACACAGAGTGAACATTAACACGAGTCACTGACAGTTTAATCGTCTGACAGTTTTCTGTTCAGTGTGGTAATGAACGTAACAACATTTCATTCGCCAAACTTCTCTGCATCAAACGCCCTCACCTTCCAGTCGATATTGACTATTATATTTATTAAACATATTGTGACAAGGCTACATCCCTGAGGTATAGAGTGAAGCAGCAAAACCATGAACTACATATCCCAGAATGCATTTCCAGTCCTAGCAGTGAGATCCCAGGGGATAGGCAAGCTGGCCATATACCGTCTCTGACCACAAGAGGGAGGGTGAATGAAGGAGCCAGTTCCCGGGACCAGCAATCTGTATATCATGCTGCCCACCTGTAATAGGGAGGGGTGGGCTGAGAAGCAGGAGGAGGATTGGATGGAAGAGGGAATTAACCAGCCTGAGCAGGGGGAGAACGGAATGGGAGCTTGGGAGCTGAGGAAGGCATCTCCTGAAGGTTTGGAAACCTACATGGTTTTGGGAATTTATTTTGGTTTAAACCCTGCTTAAGTAGAGAAGCCTGGTTTTCTTTTGGGGAAACTCTGAGTGGTGGTGGAATTACTAACCTGTTTTGAAACCTGATTATTGGGAGAACCTCTGAAGTTGGAAGGCTGGTGGGAAGAGGGGTTCAGTTCAGGAGGAGAGGAGTAGTGCAGGCTGAAAATCCTTGGGCAAGACAGGTCCCTAAAGAAGTGAAGCAGGCTGAAATACCTTGGGTGGAAGGAAGTCCCAAAAGTATTGAACCTCCTGAAAGTAAGGGCTGCTTGGTGATTAACATTGTCTTGAGGGGAAATCCTGCTTGTGGGACAAGTACTATTTTTTTTGCTACTGACTGGGACCACAAAAGCAGGGATTTCCAAAGGACTAATGCATTCCCCTCCGTGAAGGGGGCACAGTCTTTGTGTAATTGGTTGATGTACTAAGCCAGGCAGAACAGCCCTGCCTGAGAAGCAAGTCTGTACTCTGGAGGGAAGTTTTGTTTATGAATCTGGAAAATAAAGGAATGTTTTTGAAGTATTTTCTGGTGGCAGTTTTGTGAAGTTCTGGCTATTCAGGGGAGGCAGCTTTCTCCCCCATACTGGAGCAGCGGGCCCTTTTACAATATCAATAACCTCAAACATTTCAGGAATATTAACGGAATCATTTTCTTCAGTATAATCCCACCAACAGCTCCTCTTTGCTGTTTTGTCTGTCTGCCATTGTACCTTTATCAAGTGGTTTGCAATACAGCCTATGTCTTTAGTGATTGAATTTGAAACTTATGTAGCCTCCTCACCTCCCTATGGGGCCCCCAATACAGGGTATTCTGATCAGGATGTAGGCCTGAGGGACACAGGGTTAGGGGTACCAGTTTGTGATGGTTTCCCCTTGCCTGGAAATCCAGGGTTCACGGACCTTGTATTCAGAACTTTTGGGTCTGGCAATTTAAATCAGGGGGTCAGAGCACCCCAGAATACGACCCCACTAAACAAAAGGTGGGTACAGCACATACACACACGATGCCCAGTATACACACACACTACAAATATGATGCCCAGTACTGATGTAAGACTTGGTTCTAAGTCAGTTCAGACAGGTCAGTTTCCACTCACCAATTACCCTCTGGAAAATTGCCACGTAGGTCAATTACTACCTATCCAATCCCCACCCTTAACCATAATGCATCATAACACTTTTCCACAGTACAAAACCAAGACAAAAGTATGCTCTGGAAACTTGGCTGGGCAAAACGCCAGCTCATGTTTAAAGAGATCCAACGCCTAAAGGCAGACATAGCATTCATTCAGGAAACACACCTAGTTCAGACGGCTGAACGGCTATGCTGTGCAAAGAGAAATCAGCAAATAATTTTTGCATCTAACTACCTGGAAAAAAAAAAGAATGGAGTATTGATAGTACTCTCTCATAAATACCCTTGGCAAATACAGCGAGTGATCAGAGACAAAGGGGGTAGATACCTGTTGTTGATAGTGAAAACGGAGGGGGAGATATTATCGCTTTTAAATATCTATGCGCCCAACGACCAACAAGGGGCCTTCTATCTAGATGTGTCAATACTTCTCACTAAATATATTGAGGGTACCCTACTGATTGGCGGAGATTTTAACCTTACGCTACATCCCACGTTAGACAACACCACACAGGGGATTCGATACTCACAAGCTGACCGGGCCCAATTACACAAATTTATGAGACAATGGCAGGTATTGGACATATGGAGGCAGATCAATCCGCAAGCGAGAGGGTATACATATTATTCGGCGGTACATAAATCTCAATCTCGCATAGACCTATGGCTAGGGCCACCGACTTTACTTTCCACTGTAGAAGATATCCAGATACATCCTAGGACGTGGTCAGACCATGCACCGGTGGTGCTGGAGCTAAAAAGGAAAACACGAAACTTGGAGAAGCCACAATGGCGCTTCAATGACTCGTTGCTAGCAGACCCGGCAATAGTCACTAGATTAGAAGCAGATATTAAAGAATACATTGACCTCAATGATAATGGTGAGGTATCATCCGGAATATTATGGGAAGGTTGCAAGGCCGTGATTAGGGGAAAAGCCATCTCCATCCAGGCACATGTTGAGCGACAGGCGAGAGCACGGACACAACAGATACATGCAGAATTGATGGCTCTTAGTGAACGAGCCACCCAACAGGGGGAGACAGGGGACATACAACACCAGATGCATAATTTAAGGATGGAACTTAGGGAGCTCCAACTGGCAGAGATCACTGAACAATTGCAAAGAGTAAGACAGACCTATTTTGAATTCGGAAATAAGGCCTCACGGCTACTTGCCCATAAATTAAAAAAATGGTCTACGAATACACATATCCCCTTGATCCGGGATATGGACGGGAATATGCATACCACACGAGAAGACATTGGAGCGGTATTCTCCCACTTCTATACAACACTATACCAATGTGAGGGGACCTTAGATCAACAACAGGCCCAAAGCTATCTAACCCACGCCATGCTTCCTCAGTTATCTCTAATAGAGGAGGAGATGCTCTCAGCTCCTATTACATCAGATGAGGTGGTATGGGCTATACGAGACCTACCACATGGCAAAGTGCCAGGGCCCGATGGATATACTAATAAATTTTATAAATGCTATAGTAAGCAATTGATACCATTATTGGTCCGAGCCTTCAATGAAATTGAATTCCAACACGAGTTGCCGGCTACCTGGAGATTGGCAAATGTTGTAGTCCTGCAGAAACCCGGGAAGGATCCACAGCTGTGTAATTCCTATCGCCCAATATCACTCTTGGGATCCGACTATAAAATCTTTACCAAAATATTAGCTAAAAGGCTACAAAAGCTCATGCCGAAATTAGTACATGGGGACCAAACGGGCTTTATTGTAGGACGGCAAGCATTTGATAATGTTAGGAGAGCACTACACTTGATCCATGAGTCAGTTAGCACCCGACAACCCATGATGCTCCTTTCATTAGATGCAGAAAAGGCGTTTGATCGGGTTAATTGGGCCTTCATGTTTGAGGTCCTGGAGCATATGGGTTTTACGGGTCGATTTCTCCTTTGGCTTCGACTAATATATGCTCAGCCATTGGCGGTCTTACGGATCAACGGGACTAGTTCTCGCCCTATCACGTTAGAACGGGGAATGCGGCAGGGTTGTGCGTTATCACCATTGTTATTCGCCTTGACCATGGAACCTTTGGCGCAACACATACGCCAAAACCCCTACATACAGGGTCTAAGGATAGGACACACAACCCATAAAATTATGCTATTTGCGGATGATGTCCTTCTAACGGTGACAACCCCTAGCGAATCGTTACCTCAGGTAATACAAGAATTGAATCACTATGGTCAGTTATCTGGGTTTCGCGTGAATATGGCCAAATCAGAGGTTTTAGGACTTGGGATACCGCAGATAGAGGAGGGCTTATTACGGCAGCAATTCCCGGTCAAATGGGTTACCAGAACTCTTAGATACCTGGGTATCCAATTAACACCTAACTTGGCGGATCTACATCAGGCTAATTTCCCGCCAAAGCTTCAGGAACTTTTTCGGGATTTAGATAAATGGGAGGGCTTAGAATTATCTTGGTTGGGAAGGGTGGCAGCTATAAAAATGATGATATTGCCCAAGCTGTTATATTTATTTCTTGCACTACCATTGCCAATGCCGAGGGGTTTCTTTCGCCAACTAAATCGAAAAGTTTTTGCCTATATCTGGCAGCATAAACCACCAAGAGTCAGAGCAAACGTCCTATACCAATCCAAAAAACAGGGTGGTATGGGAGTACCAAACTTCGCCCTATACCACCAAGCGGCACAATTACGAGTGTTAGCGGAGTGGACTATTGGTAATGCAAAACCATGGCTCCAAGTAGAACGGCATTGGATGGGGCTCGCTGACATGCGCTCCATTATATGGATGCCAAAGAAGCAGGTTCAGGCATACATTAGGAAAGCCCCACTAGCTGTGCAATATCCCCTACAAACTTGGTTGGCTATACGGCAGCGATATATCCCCAACAGACTATATTTCCAACAGATGGCCATAAAAACCGCTCCAGGTTGTCCTCTGGGGATGGCCAATCCACTTTATAGTTGTTGGGAGAAGAAGGGACTGAACACATTAGGGCAACTATGGGACGAGGGACAGATGATACCATTCACAGATTTACAAGAGGAGTATGGTTTGCCAGCTTACCACCTGTTTCACTATAATCGTATGAGAGACTATATAAATAAAAGGGCAAAAATTGAACTGTCCTTAGAGGAATTGGCCATAGAACAAGCAATAAGGGTGGGCAGCCACCGGGGATGTATCTCTCGCCTCTATAAGGCATTGCTCTATGATAAGAAGCCTATACTACACTATCTACAGCGGTGGGAGAAAAATTTACAAATAACAATAGAATACACACAATGGGAAAAAGCCATGGAACATATGTTGCGGGTTTCTATATCTAGTTCAATGATAGAAAACAGTTATAAAATATTATATCAATGGTATTACACTCCTAAGCGATTGGTAAAAATGTATGGGCAGGGGTCTGACAAGTGTTGGAGGGGTTGTGTGGCAGTGGGGGACATGCTTCATATTTGGTGGACATGTCCAAAAATTCAGCTTTATTGGGCAGAGTTGATTGATGTGTTTATCCAAGTGACAGGAGTGCGATATCCTCAAAAGCCGGAGGTCTGCTTGCTACATGTCCGCCCCCCAGGGGTACGTCTTTTAGACCATCGGCTCACTTCAATATGGTTGGTGGCGGGAAAAATTATATTGGCTGCACAGTGGAAAAGCTCAGTAGCACCGCCTGTGATAAAAGTAATATATAAGATGGACTATCTATATCAAATGTCTAAAATGACAGCTTTACGATCTGGACATGTAGCAAAGTTTAATAGGTTATGGGAACGATATCGATCATGGAGACTAAAATCTAACATAGACCTTGATGCCCCTAAGCTCATTGTTCCAAGACTTTGAATGCTTCTGGATGTCTGTCTACCGATCCTCAATGTTTTCTAATGGCTGATGGCAAGATGGGGGGGAGGGGGGAAATGAGGGAATATTCTATATGCTATCTTACACTGTTCAGTATTTAAGTTCGAGAGGTGTTTAATACACTGTTGCTACATAATGACTTGATATCTGTACAATATTTTCAATAAAAACAGAAATTTGAGAGAAATAATGGGGAGAGGGGAGGATATGGGGAAGGGGTTTAAAAATTAAAAATGTATGTTTGGCACTCTTTATCACAGAAAAGTGGATGGTTAAGCTTTGTAATCAGTCCTTTGGTTTTCATGTTTTTGCATGTCTAATGTTGTGCCAATAAACAGATTTAAAAAAAAAAGAAATGAAATCATCAGGGTTGGTGAAACAGCACAGCAAGGTCCTGATGGTTCATACATGAGTCCCCTGTCTTTTGGAAAAGCTGTTAAAAGGGCCAGTTTTGCTTTGCCAAAATCGCCTAGCGAGAAACAAGCTGTAATTGAGAAGCCAGCCATACAGTCTGGCGTTATGGTGCAGCAGCTGGCAGAGCAATCCAGTAAGGATTTAACAGATCAGCAGAGGGCAGTTGGGGAATTTTTCACATCCTGATGTGTATACATGCCCAGAACTGAAGAATGAAGTAACTATATCTGGAAAGATATCAGAAAGCAGAAACTTCCTAAAACTTACCTTACCGTGTTTGTGAGGGAAGCCTTCGGCTTGTTTAAGGAGATCAGCCCCACTATTTCCTTAGGATTTTCAACATTTTGTAAAACGACACCAGAAAATGTTAAGCTGCTGCATGAAACGCCATGTTTGACATGTGAAAACCTAATAGCCTTGAAGATCACATATGATTCAGTGTCACTCTGGAGCAAGTACCTTTGTGACAACAGTAAAAATCCAGTCTGTTGGCAAGAACTGTGTTCAAGCTGTCGCAGTGGCCGGAAGATACAGGTTTCTAGATGACCAGTCAGCACAAGAGGAAAACCTGAACTAAAGAAGCACAGTCCAAGGCGGGTAGGTGAACTCGCTGGAAAGCTTCAGGAGGACTTTTCTGCTACCGTGAAACATATTAATGTAAAACGGATCCAGGCTGAGAAATTTTCATGATGACATTCTCATCTTGCAAATGGATTTTGCCATGACTTATAGCTGTGATATCAGGCTGAAGTTCAAAGTGCGCTGTGGAGCCGTGGCAGTGTGATGCTGTTTACAGTAGCTGCTATGTATAAGGAACAGTGTAAAAGCAACCTAGGGAATCCCTTAAGAAAGGAAGAGTTAGTGGTTACCGAGGATGGGCAGACTGAATGTGCCATTTGGCCCCTTATCTGCCGTCATGTTCTCTGTTTCTAGGATCTGTTCAGATACCAAGGACAAGGAAAACAACACAGTTGCAGCATCTGTATGAAAAGGAACTCAAACCAAACTCACCTGAAATGAGGAATGTGTCCAGGGTCTATGGACTGATGGGCCATCTTCAGAAATCAAAAATAGGTAAACTGTACTGTCAGGATGGCTGGACATACTTAAACTAATATGAAACCAGCTTGACATGCTTAGATTAATATTAAACCAGCTTCTGACTTCTGATAACTCCCCCCCTCCCTCAGGAATCTTGGAGGATGGCAAAATGAACCCAATGTTGCCCAGCTGCCTGCTAGGCCCTGTGAAGTATCCCTACTTAACATACCCTTTGTCCTCTCTGGGCATCTGGGACCAGCAAAGGAAGACAGACAGGCTCCAGAACTAGGGACTTCAAACACTATAACCTGTGAAAATGCTCACCTTTCCTGCATCAGGAAAGTAATCTGGAGTTTGTAAAGGAAAGAGCTGAAATCAAAGGCTGGGAAGAAGAGGAGTTATTTTGAGATATATAAAGCAGAAGCACATGGTTCTGCTCAGGTGGTCACTTCTCTCTTTGTCTTTCGGAGCAAGATGCTCAAAAGTCCTCATTAGAGCTGTTCCGTACCGAATTCCATAATGAATCGGTATGGAACGGCTATGCACGAAGGAAAGGGAATGCAAATGAGCTGCTCATTGCAGCTCACTTGCATTCACTAACCCTTCGTGAAAAACGTCGGTAATCGCCCCGTAAAGCATGTGCAGAGCAGCCAAGCGTCTGACGAGGGCAGGTCCAGGAGGAAAGGAGGGACGTCCGAAGACTCGGCGAAGAGGCGATCAGCTGTTCTTCTTGCCCGTGCAGCGCCTTCACACAGAGGTGAGAGGCGCTGCGCGGGCCCGGTAAGATGGAGGGGGGAGCGGCGGTGGCGACCTCAGGGAAGGGGATAGGGAAGGGAAATGGGACTTGATATACCGCCTTTCTGAGGTTTTTGCAACTACATTCAAAGCGGTTTACATATATTCAGGTACTTATTTTGTACCAGGGGCAATGGAGGGTTAAGTGACTTGCCCAGAGTCACAAGGAACTGCGGGGGGCGACGGGGGCAGAGGATGGCGGGAGGTGGAGCTGAGGAGAAAGGGAGGAAGAGAGGGGGGCCGGGGCAGCCTAAAGCTATAATACAGGGGGGAGCGGGGAGCAGCGGCGACCTCGGGCGGGGGGGGGGGGGGGCAAGGCCATCTATAAAGGACACTCCTGACGAGTGCCTTTGCCCCCTCCCGATCCTTTTTTTTTTTACATTTGGATTTTAATGCAGGGGGAGCGGGGAGCAGCGGTGACCTCAGGCGTCAATAAAGGACGCTCCTGACGAGCGTTTTTGCCCCCTTCGCAATTTTTTTTTTTGTTTTTACATTTACGTTTTAGCCGGGCAGCCCCAACGAGAGGTACAGACCTCTCGTTAGCTTTCCTGTAGTTTTCCAGCGTTAGGGCAAGCGGAAAACTTTAGTGCATCTCATTTCAATAGGGTTTCTACACAATTTGCTCATCTGCATTCCGTTTTCATTTGCTGCTACCATCGTCGGAAATTGGGCTTTAATGCATGCCAGGGTAGGAAAACTGTTCGTTAAAGCCTCGTTTAGTTTAGCGCATATTGCCCTGTATCTGCCCACACCCATCTCCAGCCACCTGTTACACTGTGTTACACTCCTCCAGAGGTGCAGCCTGTTTGCACAGGGTATGGGCATTCGAGGATGCAGCGGCCATCTTGGATGTGGGATAGGGCGGCCATCTTGGAGATGGGCATCTCAGGTTGTGGCAGCCATCTTGAAGTTGGGCAGCTGCAGGAAGGAAGCCCATATTTGGGTGTAGATCATCCTCCTCTGATGAGGGCAGCCATATTGGATCAGCTGCCCATGTTTGAGCCTAATTCCTACACTATTTAAAGCCCTGCCACCAGTCCTTCTATGCTTCGGCTTCTAGTGCTTAGAGGTCGTGGTCTATGTCTGTGTTCTACAGCTGGCTATTTTTGTTCCTGTGATTCCTGTGTACCAGACCCTGGATTGTTGCCTGACTACGCGCTGTGTTGCTGCCTGCCTAGACCTCGGGCTGTTTCTCTGATTATTCGCTGCCCTGCTGATTCCTTTGCTCCTGGACTGTGTCTGCTCTCTCTGCCTGTTGGGTCAGTGGCCGTGCAACCCCGCCGGTTCCAGAAGTCCTGGTGGCCGCCTGCACCTGGGGCCTCAACTCCTGGGGAACGGCGGTCGCTTCCCAGGTGAAGCTAGGGGTTGTCTGGCTGCCTGACCGAGTGCGGTGTCACTCCATCTTCGCTGTGCTCAGTCGGGCACAAGGGCTCACATTCCCAGACATAACACCACCAGAGCCCTGGCCCCCCTTTCTTCCCCAGCTCTACCCTAAAGCGTTCTCTCCCAAAGCACATGGCTCTGCTTTCTTAGGCACTTCTCTCTCTTTCTCTTTCCCTGCACCCCCCCCCCCTCATTCTTACCTTTCTCTCATTGATTCCCATCTAAACATACACACAGATATAGCACTGTATGATTTCCCTGTACTAAATGCTGTGAATCTACATACAATATACTCTATGTATATATCCAAACCTGTGTGGATTGTGTATTCTTTGGGAACCCACTGCCTCTGTGAACTGGACTTGGGACCATCCCTAGACAACGATTGCTGACAAGTACAACAAAACATTTTCCTGCAAGTGCAGTGCAACATTTCATGGCAAGGGTGTTGTGGATGGCATCGGGGGCCATGTAAATTCATCAGTGAGGTCCGCAGTTATGAGCAGAGGTGAAACTTTGTACTGAGTGCAAAGGACTTTTGTGAATTGGCTGCTTGTTTCATGACAAGCACAATTGTAATCTTTATCAGTGACAAGAATATCTCACGGGATGATTCGTTTTGGGAAAACGTGTGCAGGACGTCAGACTCACAGAAACAGAAGCCTGCGCGTCCTGCTAGTGGAGGAGTAGCCTAGTGGTTAGTGCAGTGGAACATGGAATGTTGCTACTATTGGAGATTCTACATGGAATGTTGCTAGTGGAGGAGTGGCCTAGTGGTTAGTGCAGTGGAACATGGAATGTTGCTACTATTGGAGATTCTACACGGAATGTTGCTAGTGGAGGAGTGGCCTAGTGGTTAGTGCAGTGGAACATGGAATGTTGCTACTATTGGAGATTCTACACGGAATGTTGCTAGTGGAGGAGTGGCCTAGTGGTTAGTGCAGTGGAACATGGAATGTTGCTACTATTGGAGATTCTACACGGAATGTTGCTAGTGGAGGAGTGGCCTAGTGGTTAGGGTGGTGGACTCTGGTCCTGGGGAACTGGGTTCAATTCCCACTGCAGGCACAGGCAGCTCCTTGTGACTCTGGGCAAGTCACTTAACCCTCCATTGCCCCATGTAAGCCGCATTGAGCCTGCCATGAGTGGGAAAGCGCGGGGTACAAATGTAACCAAAATAAATAAATAAAATTATAACATATCCAATACAGGCCATTCATCAAAGCTCTTTTGTCTACTCTGTGCCATTTCCAAGGAACATCTTGTTATTCACAAGTTTGCAGTGTGTGTAGAAAACCATTTCAACCAAATGGTCTGCAGATAAGAAACACACCAGTTGAGCCACATATAGAATGTCTCAGTGTAAAATAACCAATCCTTATTATATGCAGGTAATATCTTAGAAACCACCACTGTCTTTTATACTTTCTTTGTATGTTGAACAGATCATCACATCACACAAGAAAAGAGAGAACAGCAAGGAGAACGTCATGTAGAAATGAAACAAATCCAAAGACAATCAGAAAATGTCTGTGAGGATATTTCCCAAGGAACTGAGAGGATTAATACAAAGAATTGTAAGCAGGAATCAAAGGAACAGAGAGACCCTGCAGGAGATTCAACGGATGGAGTCAGTAAGCGTGAGAGAAATGACAGGGAGCTCAGTAACATCCCTGAGGACCAGAGACCCTTCCAAATTAATAATAGTGATCAGGTGACTTCTAAATTCCACCATGGCAAGAAGAAAGGAAAAAAACACCAGAAAGAATTTACATGTATTGTGTACAATAGGAGCACCAGTTTTATTTGTCCTGAATGTAATAAGAGCTTCCCTTTGTTTTCAGAACTCCAAATGCACAAAAGTAATCACAAAGAGAAATCCTTTACATCTACCGAGTGTAATAAAAGCTTCACTAAGCTTTCAACTCTAAAAATTCAACAACAGACCCACTCTGCAGTCAGACCATTTACGTGTACTGAGTGTAATAAAAGCTTCACTCGTCTTTCAAATCTAAAAAGTCATAAAATGATCCACACAGGGTACAAACCATTTACGTGTACTGAGTGTAATAAAAGCTTCACTCGGCTTTCACATCTAAAAAGACACAAAATGAGCCATATAGGAAACAAGCCATTTACATGTACTGAGTGTAATAAAAGCTTCACTCGGCTTTCACATCTAAAAAGACACAAAATGAGCCATATAGGATACAAACCATTTACATGTACTGAGTGTGATAAAAACTTCACTCAGCTTTCAAATCTAAAAATTCACCAGAGGATCCACACAGGAGACAAACCATATATATGTACTGAGTGTAATAAAAGCTTCACTCAGGTTTCAGGTCTAAAGTTCCACCAAAATATTCACACAGGAGACAAACCATTTATATGTACTGAGTGTAATAAAAGGTTCACTCAGCCTTCAAGTTTAAAAATTCACCAAAAGATTCACATAGGAGACAAATCATTTACATGTACTGAGTGTAATAAAAGCTTCATTCGGCTTTCAACTCTAAAAAATCACCAAATGATCCATAGAGGAGAGAAACCATTTACGTGTATTGAATGTAATAAAAGCTTTACTCAGCTTTCAATTCTAAATTTTCACCAAAAGATTCATGCGGCAGTCAAACCATTTACATGTACTTCGGCTTTCAACTCTAAAAAAATCACCAAATGATCCATAGAGGAGAGAAACCATTTACGTGTATTGAATGTAATAAAAGCTTTACTCAGCTTTCAATTCTAAATTTTCACCAAAAGATTCATGCGGCAGTCAAACAATTTACATGTACTGAGTGTAATAAAAGCTTTGCTGTGCTTTCAAATCTGAGACTTCACAAAATGATCCACATGGGATACAAACCATTTACATGTTCTCAGTGTAACAAAAGCTTAACATCCTCCTTTAATCTCCAACTATGCTCCACCTCCCCCACTCATCAAAATGGTCACTGTCTTGATCTTATCTTCTCCAACAACTGTTCACCCTCTAGTTTCCTTGCCTCTGATCTTCCCCTCTCTGATCACCATCTTATAACTTTCACACTTAAATCTCCTAACTTCCAATCCCGTCCTATCTTATCTAATTTCTCTAGGAATCTTCATGATATTGACCCTTCATCTCTATCCTCCCATGTTTCAAACCTCCTCTTGACTGTGGCACCATCCACGTCTGTCAACAAGGCTGTTTCTTCCTATAACAATATTCTATCCTCTGCCTTAGACACTTTTGCACCTTTGATGACCTGCGCTATAAAGCGTACAAAACCCCAACCTTGGCTGAATTCTCATATCCGCTACCTACATTCCTGTACCTGCTCCGCCGAACGCCTCTGGCTGAAATCTCAGGCCCTTGCTGATTTCTTACACTTTAAGTTCATGCTGACCTCCTTCCAATCTGCTCTTTTACACGCCAAACAGGATTATTATATCCAACTGACTAACTCTCTTGGCTCTAACCCTTGACTTCTCTTCATCACATTGAACTCTCTCCTCAAGGTGCCCCCTCATTATCTCCTCAGACCCTTGCTGAATTCTTTCACAACAAGGTTCAAAAGATAAACCTTGCATTCTCTACCTCGTCACCTCTCCCTCCACTAATCCGTTCCCCTCTCTCTCCTTCCCCTTATTCCCTTTCCTGAAGTTACTATTGAGGAAACTACACTTCTCCTTTCTTCCTCAAAATGTACCACCTGTTCCTCCGATCCCATTCCCACCCACCTTCTTAATGCCATCTGCTCTTATTCCTTTTATCTGTCACATTCTCAACCTCTCACTTTCCACTGCGACTGTCCCTGCTGCCTTTAAACATGCTGTGGTCACACCTCTCCTTAAGAAGCCTTCATTCGACCCTACTTGTCCCTCTAATTACCGACCCATCTCCCTCCTCCCTTTTTTCTCCAAATTACTTGAGCGTGCTGTCCACCACCGCTGCCTTGATTTTCTCTCCTCACATGCTATTCTTGACTCACTACAATCTGGTTTTTGCCCTCTCCACTCAACCGAAACTGCGCTTACTAAAGTCTCCAATGACCTACTACTGGCTAAATCCAGAGATCTCTATTCCATCCTCATTCTTCTTGATCTTTCCGCTGCCTTTGACACTGTCGATCACAGCATACTCCTCGATACCCTGTCCTCGCTTGGATTTCAGGGCTCTGTCCTTTCCTGGTTCTCTTCCTACCTCTCCCTCTGCACCTTCAGTTTTCACTCTGGTGGATCCTTTTCTACTTTGATCCCTCTGCCTGTCGGTGTACCTCAGGGTTCTGTTCTTGGTCCCCTCCTCTTTTCTATCTACACTTCTTCCCTTGGTTCATTAATCTCATCCCATGGCTTTTTCTACCATCTCTATGCTGATGACTCTCAAATCTACCTTTCTACCCCTGATATCTCACCTTGCATCCAGACCAAAGTTTCAGCATGCTTGTCTGACATTGCTGTCTGGATGTTTCAACGCCACCTGAAATTAAATATGACCAAAACCGAGCTTCTCATTTTCCCCCTAAACCCACCTCCCCGCTCCCCCCCTTTTCTATTTCTGTTGATGGCTCTCTCATTCTCCCTGTCTCCTCAGCTCGAAACCTTGGGGTCCTCTTTGACTCTTCTCTCTCCTTCTCTACTCACATCCAGCAGATCGCCAAGACCTGTCGTTTCTTTCTTTACAACATCCGTAAAATCCACCCCTTTCTTTCCGAGCACTCTACCAAAACCCTCATCCACACCCTTGTCACCTCTCATTTGGACTACTGCAATCTGCTTCTTGCTGGCCTCCCACTTAGTCACTTCTCCCCTCTCCAGTCGGTTCAAAACTCTGCTGCCCGTCTCGTCTTCCGCCAGGGCCGCTTTACTCATACTCTCCTCAAGTCGCTTCACTGGCTCCCTATCTGTTTTCGCATCCTGTTCAAACTTCTTCTACTAACCTATAAATGTACTCACTCTGCTGCTCCCCAGTATCTCTCCACACTTGTCCTTCCCTACACCCCTTCCCGTGCACTCCATTCCAAGGATAAATCCTTCTTATCTGTTCCCTTCTCCACTACTGCCAACTTCAGACTTCGCTCCTTCTGTCTCGCTGCACCCTACGCCTGGAATAGACTTCCTGAGCCCCTACATCTTGCCCCATCCTTGACCATCTTTAAATGTAGATTGAAAGCCCACCTCTTTAACATTGCTTTTGACTTGTAACCACTCCCCCCACAATTGATTTGCTTGCTTTATATTTGTCTATTTGATTGTAAGCTCTTTGAGCAGGGACTGTCTTTCTTCTATGTTTGTGCAGCGCTGTGTACGTTTGTAGCGCTATAGAAATGCTAAATAGTAGTAGTAGTAGTTAATTCGGCTTTCAACTCTAAAAATTCAACAGATCCACACAGCAGTCATCATTTGCATGTACTGAGTGTAATAAAAGCTTCACTCGGCTTTCAACTCTAAAAAGTCACCAAATGAGCCGCAGTGGCCACAAACCATTTATATGTACTGAGTGTAATAAAAGCTTCACATTGCTTTCACATCTAAAAATTCACCAAAGGATTCACACAGGTGACAAACCATTTACATGCACTGAGTGTAATAAAAGCTTCACTCACCTTTCAAATCTAAAAATTCATCAAAAGATTCACATCACATAATGAGATACTGGCTATTAATCAACTTGTACGACCTGCACTCTCATTTAGCTTTGATATTGTAAACTGGCTCCTGCCCATGCTGGCTCCAGTCCCAAAATGTCTACCATGGCTTCCATCAGTAGTCTTGCAAAACTGCCACTGAAAGTAACAGGATCGACTGAGGATTGATCCTACCTTAAGGTGCCACTAGACCACCAGAGTGGTAAGGTAAGCCCAGGAGCAGCAGTGGCAACCTACAGGTGGGCTGCGGGAGGTGGCTAGCTCCAGCTGCCTTTGGATGTGCCTGGGGGGGGGGGGGGGCTTCTTATGTTTTTGGGGGTGGGTGAAGAGAGGAGGAGACCCACGGGCCAGAAAAAAAAATTTGGTTTCAGCCAAAAACGCATTGGCATTTCTAGCCGAAATTGAAACAAGTCTGAATGTGGATTTCAGCTTGGTTTGGGCGCTGAAACCAAAACCGAAATTCAACTGGCTTAGGACCTCAGCCTGAACAACCTTTTTGTATGCATATGAGGCCAGAACCAAAACATCACGGATTCTGCTGCAATGCATTATGGACCTGTCATTATTGCCAAGGCCATGCTGCCACAATATGAAGAATGAATATGAACATTGTTTTTTGTTTTATACTATGTAAATGCTGCAATCGTGGTACCAGGGACTTTCTCACTATCAAATTTAGCAATTTTCTACAGCCAATCAGTGTACCATTGCATTTGTCATCTGTCTTCTGTTTCTCATCACTGAGAACATGATTGCCATTAATAAGATTTCCCTCTGTGTGGTGTACAATTAATAATGTCTTTGATCAATGTCTTGTTGATACTGTTGTACGAGTCCAAGAGTTTCTCACCGTCCCTTTGTCCTCTTTAGCTGTGGATGCAATAGCGAAGTAACCAGAGAGTACCCTTATCCTGTCTCTCAACCTTTAACTTTCTTTCATGGATCTATTTGTGATCAGCATGCCTTCCTTTTCAGCCCTTCTTTTCCTGTTAATCTCTTAGGTCAAGATCTACTCTGTGGAGCACTATTTAATGTTCTCCTGACAAAATGTTTTGATGGAGCTCTGCTTGAAGAGCTAGCAACAGTTTATTCTGCCTGTTCTCCATTACAGAAAGAGATTCTTCAAGCTGTTCCTTCTTGCCTCTGGTCTCAGCATGCCATTAACCTTAGGTAAATTAGACCAGGACTTGCTTAAATTCTCTCAAACCCCTATCATGAATGCCTCAGCATGTGTGGTCCTGAGGCAGAGGAAGGCCTGTTATTACACCCTTGTTTGAACAAAGTATTGTTATCCCCAGGATAGTTAACCCTGTACCAGATATGGGTCGCAGGATGATACATAACCAGCTGATCCATATCAGTCATTGCTTGATAGCAGGTTCTGCAGGTGCCCAGAGAGCGACTTCATGATCAGATCCCGAGCCTTACTGGGATGAGTTTCCGGAAGTTTGCAGTTTCTGGTGTGTCTTTTTCTGCACATGGGGCAAGGGATCTTACAGTAGGCCAATTTCAGTGAGAGAGAGAATCAGCAATTTCATTGTGTATATCTGATATGTGGTATACCCTCACAGTTTATTATAATTGAGACAACTGCCTTAAAATCTAGAGAAGCAGCCTAATGGTTATTGCAATCGCCTGAAAACCAAGGGGAACCAGGTTTGATTCCCACCACAGCTCCTTGTCACTCTAGGCAAGTCACCTAACCCTTCATTGCTGGAGGTACAAAACAAGTACCTGTATGTAGCATGTAAACCGCTTTGATTATAACCACAAAAAAGCGATATATCAAATCCCATCCCCATTCCATGTATATATGTGGCCTTTTTTTTTTTTTTATATATATATATTTGTATTCACGCAACAACAAGTTGTGAATACAAAATACAGCAACTCTGCTCAGTATACAATTCAAAATCGTCAATCCAAACTTACGTTCAACATTTGTGTCTATTCTAAAAAACTTTTACACAACCTGCAGTGCATTTTATTGTTTTATCCCCCCAAGCATCCTACCTTACATTCTATCAAATATTCCATTCTACTTCTCACCTTCCACACCCTCCCTCCCCCCTCCCCCATTCATCCCTGCATACGCCTTCTCCCAGTATCCCCTCCATCTTCAGGTGAGTAATTGTAGACATTCTTCCCACAATGTGGCATACTTGCGAGTCTCTGGTTTATTAGCCTTGGAGTAAATTTGCTTCTCATGTGTGCCTACTTCCCTCATTTTTATTTTCCATACCACTCCTAGTGCACCCTCCTCGACACCCCAAAACTGCAATATTGTTTTTTTAACCAGCAGGAGGGAGACATATACCAGCCTCCTGTATGGCTGAGTCAATCCCTGCCCAACTAAGAGTGACTGTTCTCCAAGCAGTAAAGTGGCATAGTCCCAGTCTAATGTTTTCTGCACCACCTTATTAAGCAGCTGTATAGCTTCATTCCACAACCCCAGAGCCGGGCATTCCAGGAAAGAGTGCAGCAGCGTCCCCTCCGTCCCCTGGCATTTAATACATCGCTCATCAGTCCATAGTCCTATCCTTGCCCCTTTTGCCCTGGATATGTATGCCCTATGTAATATCTTGTATTGCGTCTCCTGTAAGTCAGCTGCCTTGACCATGCCGTATAGGGTCGTGAACAATTTCTGAAATGTTTGCTCAGTATAAGTAGTGCCCAATTCTTCGTTCCATTTGGCTATCAATATCCCCATTTCCTCTTCCCGTCTATGTTCATTTAACACCTTATACCATGTCGACAAACTATTTAACTGATATGGAATTTTGAGTAGGATTTTGTCTAATTGACCCCACGTCCACGCCTCCCCGTGTTTTGTTCTTATGGTAGTCCAGTAATGTCTGACCTGAAGGTATTGTAACAAGTTTTTATTCGTCAGTTCCCATTTTTCCTTCACCCGGTCAAATGTATCAAAAGTGTCTGTGTCGTTTTCCAGTAATTGGCCCAAGATCCTGCACCCATTGTCCCTCCAGGTGTCAAATGCTGTTCTACCCATTCCAGGTGGGAATGCTGCATTACCCACCAGATTCATGAAAGGTGAGACCTCTGGTGTTCTCTGTTGACGCTTCCTCCACCACCCCCAAGCTCTCCGCATGGGCTCCAACAGTTCTCTCCTATCAGTAATATTTATGTCACCACTAGGGCCCCCGTGGATTAAGTTGATAAAGGACCAAGGTCTGCTCCAGATCTCCATCCCCCGCTCTGGTAAATATCTCTGCTGGCCTATGATTCCTTCATATATAAAGCGCATTAGCGCTGCAACATTATACATGCGGAGGTCTGGTAGACCCAATCCACCCCTCTCTCTCCTAAGGGAGAGTTTAACCTGACTTATCCTTGCCCCTTTTCCTCTCCAGACAAAGTTCCTGATAATTGATCGAAACAATCGCTCCTCTTTCCTTAACACCCATATAGGTGCTGCCTGTAGAGGGTAAAGAATTTTTGGGAGGAGGATCATTTTGACCAGAGTTACCCTGCCCATCAAGGAGAGTGGTAGGTCTTTCCATTTACCGCACAGTTGCCTTATGTTCTCTATCTGGTTAATTACATTTTTTCTATAAAAGGTTTTTGCGTTAGTACTAAGGAAGACCCCCAAGTATCTCATTGCCCCTTTAACTGGTGTTATGGGTAATCCCTCCATCCCAGGATCTCCTTCTATTCCCGACAACGGGAGTAGCTCTGACTTGGCACAGTTCACTCTCAGGCCCGATATATCTCCAAACTCTCTAATTAACCCCAGTGCCCGGGGCAGGTCTCTGGGTCCATTTGCTAAGTATAGAAGAATATCATCAGCAAATAAGTTAAGCCTGAGCTCCTTGTTTTGTACTTGGATCCCCCGTATCTGCGTTGTACTACGAATTCTTATGGCCAATGGTTCAATTGCTAATAGGAAAAGGATTGGAGACAGGGGGCATCCCTGTCTGGTGCCTCTGCCCAGAGAAAACCGCTCAGTAAGCTTCCCATTTACCATTAACCGGGCCATGGGGTTTCTAAAGAGAGCCTCAATCCAAGTCACCACTGGACCCGACATCCCAAAGTGCCCCAGGGTCTCGAATAGGTATCGCCAAGATATGCTATCAAAGGCCTTCTCCATATCAAGCCCAGTTATAACTTCTAGGCCCCCTTCTCCTCGGAATTTGTGGATGGCCATCAAGGCTCGCATTATATTCATGGAACCATGACGACCCGGCACAAAGCCCACTTGGTCTTCATGAATGAGTTCGGGTAGCACTTGGTTCAAACGCCTAGCCAAGGTAGCCGCTAAGATCTTTATATCTTGGTTTAATAAAGATATTGGTCGGTATGAGCCCACCTGTTCCACATCTTTACCGGGTTTTGGCAACAACACTACATGTGCCTCATTATGTTGTATATTCAGGCCCTCTCCTACAATACCATTAAACCATGCTTTTAGTGGCGATGCCACCAGGTCACTCAATATTCTATAGTATTCAGGGCCAAACCCATCTGGTCCCGGTGCCTTTGTAAGTTTCAACCCTTTTATGCTGGACCGTATTTCTTTCTCTGTTACGGGCCCATTTAAAAGGTCCAATTGTTCTACTGTCAGTGTTGGTAACTGCAACCCTTGAAAAAAGGCTGCCGATTGAACAGGGTCATATTCCCGTTCCTTATATAGAGAGCTATAATATTGGGTAAATTGTTGCATAATTTGGGCCTCGGTAGTAAATACCTCTCCTCGGTCGTTCTTTATAGATAAGATTAATTGCTTTTTCCGTGGAGGCCTCACAAGATTTGCTAACAGCCTTCCTGCTTTACTACCCCATTTGAATAATTTAAACCGCTGATAGTATATATCCCTCTCTGTTCTCGCATGCAATATGTCATCAATTTGTTTTTTGAGTTGGGTCAATTGCATCTTGTGTGTGTCACTTATAGTCTGCATATGTGCCCTCCTTACATGATGGTATTCCTGCGAGAGCCACAGTAAATCTGCCTCTCTTTGCTTCTTCTTACCCGCCATATATGCAATGATGTATCCCCTCATAACTGCTTTAGATGCCTCCCAGTACGTGCTAGCACTAACTTCTGATGTGTTGTTATGTGTCTGATATTCTAACCATTGAAGACGCAGAAATTCTCTAAACTCTTTATCCTGGTAAAGGTAGGGGGGAAGCCGCCACACCCTCTCGCCCGGCTCCGCCGCAAAGGAAACCGCCACCGAAACCGCCGAGTGATCACTAAGTGCACTATCCACTATTTCTGCTTTTACAATTTTTGGGACCAAAGAGGGCGCCACCAGTAAGTAATCTAGTCTCGAGTATATCTTATGTGGGTGTGAGTAAAATGTATATTCCCCATCCTGAGGGTGCAGGAGTCGCCAAATGTCTACCAGCCCCAACTGAGACATCACAAAAGGTATTCCCTTATCTTCCCAGCTCCGCACCCTCATTTTCCTGGGTTTGCAGTCATTAGTGGGGTCTGCTACTATGTTAAAGTCCCCTCCCATTATAATCTGATAATTGGAGTAAGGAATCGCTCTAGCCACAAGATCAGAGAAGAATCTATGGGAGTATACATTGGGTCCATATATGTTACAGAAAAGAATTTGCTGTCCCCATAGTTCCCCCATAACTAACACATATCTACCCTCTTTATCTTGGATCACTTTATGACAGTGAAATGGGATTTGTTTATGAATTAAAATTGCTACTCCTCTCTGTCTGGAGTTATATGCTGAATATCCAACCTCTCCAACCCATCCCCGTTTCAGCTTTTGATGTTCTGAAGCCGTGAGATGGGTTTCTTGTAGGTATGCAATGTCAGCTTTTTCTTTCTTCAACCATGAGAGAATCTTAGTTCTTTTAATAGGTGAATGTAAACCATCCACATTAAGCGTAATAATTTTCAAGCTTCCCATACTAACAACAGGTGTGCATAATAACCCAGTTCATTGTGTGTTATACCCTGCCCGTCTCCCAGCCCGAAACGCAAGGTTTTGATTGTACCATCATTCCAAATATATTTCCTATATATCTTCTGCTTCTTCCCTTTATTCACCTGAATCCCTTCATATCCCTGGGCTCCCTTTTTCCATGTATCCCCCTTCACCGAAGCCCTTCTTCCAATTCTTATCCTTTCCTTCTCTTCCCCTCCTCCTTCCATTTCATTTTCATTCACACTCTCACACCCCCCCCTCCCCTTCCCCCCCCCCCTTCGTCCCTCCCTCCCTTTTGCCATATTCTTCCCCCACATCCTTCACCTACTCAATCCAACCCGAGGACATCCGAGGTCCCCCTCCCCCACCCTTCCAATAACTATGTTACACAGATAGTTACCCATTGCTTATTACAGGTATATTCACGACAGTCCATAGCGTCCTAAAGGCACTATAACTGCCCAGCTCCATTTTTAAGTCTATGTCCGACCAACTTGACTAAGAAAGGCTGTTCATTGTATGAGTTATCTATGATGTTTTCACCTCTCCCTGTAACATGTTGCACGTGCTCATCGCGGGTTTCCTTCCCACCGCCATGTCTTCCAATCTTGCTGAAGATGGGAGAGATGCTCAAACCCAGCTCTTTCCTTTCTTTTCAGTGTCATTGGAGTGCATTAAGTTCATATCCTCTAACGTAAAAACAACACCAAACAAGTAGCGCTTCTACTCTTTCAGCTCCACCTGGTCATTTTACTCTGGATCCTTAGGCCTCGACATGTCCAGCAGATGAAGTTTGTTCATATATTCTTTTGCTGTAGCTGCATCATTGAGAATAATAGTCTTTCCATCGGTCCAAATTTTCAATTTAGCTGGGTATATCAGGGCAAATCGTACCCCCCTCTTGTAAAGTGCAGTGCAGGTAGGTGTCATGGCTTTCCGCAGCAGTGCCACTCGCGTCGAATAATCATTAAATAACAATAAGCGGCGGCCTTCATATTGTAATCCCTCCTTGCCTCTCGAAGCCTTCAGTATCTTTTCCTTTGCCTGCCAGTTCACAAAGTGCGCAATCGCTGTGCGGGGTCTGGTATTATTGTCTCCCCGGTTCCCAATCCGATGGGCTCTGTCGCATGCGTAATGGCTCTGATTCTGTTCCAGGCCCAGGTGGTCAGGTATCCATTTGGAGAAAAAATCGTATAAGTCTTTCTCCAAAGACAAGCAGGCTGATATTCTCACAAGTGGGTGACGCCACGTCGGCCCCGGAGGATTTTAAAGTAAAATCTCAAAATCTCTTTACGGCGTTCCGTCGCGCGAGCGATCGTACTCCCGCTCGCCGAGCGGACACGCCCCTCAGTTTTTCTTTTTCCGCGTCTGAGGAGACACGGAGTTCGTTAGGGCTTCGTGTTTTCTTCAGGTCTTCGGAGTAAATCTCTTTTTTTATTTTTTCATTTTTCACAGGCTCATTGTGGCTTATATATACAGGTATTTTTGTACCTGAGGCAAGAAAAAATTTAAGTAATTGCCAGAGTCACAAGGGGCTGTGCCTGAACGAAGCATATAAGCTTCTCTTTTTCTTTTTTCTTGAAAGTGCTGGTATATTGTTATCTGTGGGCTCTCTCTAGCCAGCAAATAAAACAAGCCCACATTTTTAGATCCATTTATTAAACAAATTGCTCTCGAGAGCTGTGAGAGCCTGCTTCAGCACACTACTGTCTTTAAGCCTCACAAGTGGTGAAGGTGTATGTCACAGGAAAAACCAGGAACCTAAGCAGGTGCATCCCTGGTCAGCCACTGAATGGGCAGCCTGGTGACACAATATCAGTGGTGTAACCTTTGAAGTGAGTCTCCACCCGCCTCGGCGTCTCCTGCTCTGCAGGTCATTCGGGCGCATCGGCGGAAGTGTTTTGGGCCGGATCATCTCCCTGTGAAGCGCAAGTAGTGTCTCAAAGACGAGACTTATGCTACTTGTCAGGGATGCCCAAAGGACCGGATCATCTCCCTGTGAAGCGCAAGTAGTGTCTCAAAGACGAGACTTATGCTACTTGTCAGGGATGCCCAAAGGAGATTCTGGAGTCCGACAGAGACCGATGCACGCTGGTATAGTTATGCATCGAGTAGGTCTCCACCTGCCTCGGCGCCTCCTGCTTGGCAGGTCATTCGGGCGCATCAGCGGGTGTCGGTACCATCGGTGCCCAGAGCTTTGCTCCCTCTGTTATGGAGGTATGCGGACTTCAGACATCAGTCGGTGCCGAGAGCGTTGCTCCCTCTATTATGGAGGTATCCTGGCATTGGACGTCGATACACCGCATCGGTACCGGGTATCATCGGTACCGTCGGTACCGAGTATCATCGGTACCGGGTGTCATGGGTACCGTCGGTACCGAGTATCATCGGTACCGGGTGTCATGGGTACCGTCGGTGCCGAGTATCATCGGTACCGGGTGTCATGGGTACCGTCGGTACCGAGTATCATCGGCACCATGGGGGCCGTCGGTGCCAAATGTCACCGGTGCGTCGGTACCGAGGAGTATCGGTGCCGGGTGTCATGGGTACCGTCGATACCATGTGTACCATAGGTACCGTCGGTGCTGTTGGTGCCGAATATCATGGGTACCATCGGTACCACATGTCAAGGGTCCCTTCGGTACTAGGGTATCATGGGTACCATCGATACCAGATATCATGACTATCATCGGTACCAAGTACCATGGGTTCCATTGGTACCGGGGGTCATCGGTACCATGTGTATCATCGGCACCGTCGGTGCCATGAGTACTATCAGTACCATCGGTCACATCTCTGTTATGGAAGTCATCTGGCAGTCTGGTTTCGATTCCCTTGCATTGCCAGATGTTGTCCTTGGCTTCGAGACCATGGGTACCATTGGATGCCATGGATGCTACCGCCTCCCGCGGCATCTAGCTTTTCAACTGGTCTCCTTCACCGATGCTGCCTCTGGTATGGGTGTTCGCTCGTAGAACTTACCGCGCCTCCATACCTTGGCTTCCAGGCCCAGAAATGCATGTTAAGAACAGCCATTTTGCTACAGGAGAACATATTTTTCCATAGCTGTTCTGTAGAATTGTATGTATGACAGTTGCTCTATACTGGTCAATGTTTGCATCTGAGCTGCTCTGTTTGAGTAGTTGGCTCAGTTCAATGATGGTTCATCTGATGAACATGAAGGTCATGGGGTTTTCTCTGCTGAGAATCCTCTAGATCCTCTATCTGTCTTGACACATTACAATGGAGATTGTCAATCAGCCCAATGCCAGATGCTCGAGGTCCTGGACTACCATCTTCACCTGAGTCTTCTGCCACTCAGAACTGATAGCAGTTCTAAGAACTTGCTTCGGCGCCCCCGAGGCCAGATCTTACATCCTTAGCCTCCTTTGGAGAATGGCGTACCAGGCTGGCATGATCGCGTCCAAGACCAAGTCCTGCCAGATCTTTATGAGCATTCCCACCGGAGTAGGCTAAATCTTTTTACCAAGTGGTCAGGTAGCACACGGTGTGTCGCAAGTTCCTGTCCAATGGCGTTTCATCACTTGTAATATAACACCTAGATTTCTGCTCTAGGTATGGTGATGCGCAGACTCTCATGACTGTGTGCTTCTCACCTGGAGGAGGAGACTCAGCAGAAAATTGTTGATATGCTGTGCATACACTTCCTCATCTCGGAACTTCTTTAAAGAGATCAGCACGCTCGTTCTAGTCAGCGGCGTGCACCTAATCAGGCTCCTGCAGCTATTCCGCTGGAACTAGAGAGGAGTTTTGGAGTGGCTCCAATTCAGCATAGCCACTATATAAAAAAAAAAAAAAAAAATGTCCGTACCGGCCAATCTGCCTGTCGGGGGGAAGTTCAAATTTTCTCCACCACAGGTGACTTCTATATCCTCCAACCGGGGGTTTTTTTCAAATAGTCCGGTTAGGATACATTCTCAATCTGGAATCAAACCCTCCACATTGTTCATTGGAAGTTTAATCCTTTAGCTTCCATCAACAGTGAGTACTTGCAGAGGAACTCTCTGCCTTTCTCAGTGCCAACGCAGTCGAGCCTGTTCCACAAGGGTAAGAAGGATTGAGTTTCTATTCCAGGTCCTTCCTTGTGGGTTCCGTCCCATCATAGACATAAGGGGCCTCAACAGATTTCGTTCAGGATGATTTCCCTGGGCATCCTTCTTCCCATACTTCAGGAAAACGATTGGTTATGCTCTCTGGACTTACAAGATACTTCTACTCACGTTGCGTCCAGAGTATGTTTTCCTAGTGCCTAGCTGTTGTTGCAGCGTATCTTCATGGACTGGGAGTGCAAGTGTTCCCTTAACACGATGATTGCCCGTCTCAACAGATTACAGCACAGTAAATATTGAGACTTCTGTACACATGGCTTCCACAGTTTACGTCACTCCCTTGACACTTTTGCACATGACATCTGCTCAGTGCATCCTAGCTTCCCAGTGATATCAAGTTTAAGTCTAGAGGATGTAACCAAACTGTTCGTCAGTCTTCGGAATTCCCCTCAGAGGTGGTTAATTCTCTCCATTTTGATTCTGAGGTGTCCAGTCCACCTGACTCAGTCAAAAGCTGCTGACGAAGGTTGCATCCCTCCTGACTATCCAACCTAATTATTTTAATCAACCAATCGGGTTGTGATGTACTCGATAACAAAGGAGTACTGGATCTTGTCCTCTGAGTCAAGATGCCATGCAGATGTAGCGATGGGCTCGCCAACGCGGCTTGTTTTCTCCAAGCCATTTATCTAATTGGCGTAAACAGCAGTCTGGCCGACAGGCTGAGCAACTTAGTCCAATCACAAAGTCCCTCAGTTCTGTTCCAGGCTACAGGTTCACGGCAGGCTACCATCGGATGCCTTTCTCCTTCTTTGGGGGACAAGTTTTCTGTATGCGTATCCTACCATACATCTGGTGGAAAAGACTTTGCTGATTCTCAAGCAAGATTGTGGAGCCATGCTTCTGATTGCTCCTTTTTAGCTACGCCAGATACGATTCCCTCTTCTTCTGGAGTTGGAATGTTTTCCAGCTCTCATTACGCAGAACGAGGGGGCACTTCTACATCCCAACCTCCAATCTCTGGCTCACACGGTCTGGATGTTGAGAGTGTAGGTTTCGTTGACTTTTCCAGAAGAGTGTCTCCCGACTCTTGCCTGCTTCCAGAAAAGATTTCACAAAGAGGTGTTATTCTTTTCATGGAAGATGTTTGCCGTCTGGTGTGACAGCGAGGCCCTAGATCCTGCCTCTGGTCTTATACAGACCTTGCTTGAGTTCTTTCTACACCTGTCTGAATCTGGTCTCAAGACCAACTCGGTCAGTATTCATCTTCGTGCAATAAGAGCTTATCATCAACGTGTAAAAGGTCAGCCTTTAGCTGTCCACTTCATGACGTTTACTTCTCCCACAATATTGAGAGAATTCCTTGTATGTGTCTAGGGGGGAGTATTTCTGTTGGGCTTAGCACCCCCAATAATTTTTACAGTTGGCTCTTATGCTTCGATCAGAGCCCCTATCACTCCTTATTCAGTATCTTGGGGTCTCAATGTCGTTTTCATCCAGCTGCTGCAAGCTCAATTCGGGCCACTGGATTCCTGTCATCTGAAGTATTGGACCTGGAAGGTCATTTTCCTTGGTGGCTGTTCCTTCAACTCGAAAAGTCGGTGAGCTTCAGACTCTAGTAGCTCAAGCTCCTTACCTTACTTCTCATCTTAACAGAGTAGTTCTCCGCATGCAGCCAAGGTTCTTACTGGCGCTGGTATCAGAGTACCATCTGATCCAGTCAATTGTCTTGCCAACATGCTTTCTCCCTCATCTTACAAGCCTTGGCGAAAGCAAGCTGCGCACTTTTTGCGTGGAGCAGACGAGCTCCCTCGGACGGTCCGCCCAGTTGTTTATTTCTTTTAATGCCGGTTGCTGTCGGAAACCGCATCATTTCTTCTTAACTGGCAGATTGCATCTCCTTCATTTTTGTCCAAGCTGGACTGACTCTAGAGGGCCATGTCACGGCTCACAAAATTAGAGCCATGGCTGAATCGGTGACTAATCTAAAATCAGTCACTATTGAAGGGATCTGCAAAGCTGCGGCGTGGTCATCAGTCCACACATTCACATCTCACTACTGCCTTCAGCAGAATAGCCGACGCGTCAGT
Organism: Microcaecilia unicolor; assembly: GCF_901765095.1. NCBI lineage: Eukaryota > Metazoa > Chordata > Amphibia > Gymnophiona > Siphonopidae > Microcaecilia > Microcaecilia unicolor. The sequence continues at coordinate 37,321 of NW_021963279.1, read as the reverse complement.
CGGTTTTGGGCAGTCAGGGCTGCAGAACTTCTTTGGGGTTTAGAATCCAACTCCAACCCTCCTAAGCCCATGTTTGTTCTGTTCCAGGCTACACTCATTTAGATGTTTCTTCTTTCAGGTCAATTTTTATTCTGGCCTCGCCGTTGCGAGACTCTATTGACCACTGCTTGTTGTGTAAGCCTGGAAGCTAGGGATACCCCACTTGTGAGAATATCAGCCTGCTTGTCTTTGGAGAAAGAGTAGTTACTTACCTGTAACAGGTGTTCTCCGAAGACAGCAGGCTGCATATTCTCACAAACCCTCCCACCTCCCCTTTTGGAGTTGTCTCCTCCATCTTTTGGATATAACTGAGGGGCGTGTCCGCTCGGCGAGCGGGAAGAGGTGTGCGCACATGCGCAGTACGATCGCTCGCGCGACGGAACGCCATAAAGAGATTTTGAGATTTTACTTTAAAATCCTCCGGGGCCGACGTGGCGTCACCCACTTGTGAGAATATGCAGCCTGCTGTCTTCGGAGAACACCTGTTACAGGTAAGTAACTACTCTTTGTCTAGCACTGTTTCAGGCAGTCCAGTTACCCGCAAGTTGTTCCGTCGGGAGCGATTTTCCTGCTCCTCAACTCTCTCTTTCATCTCTGCCAGCTCTTTTTGGAGTGCCTCCAGCTGCGTGGCGGCATTTTGGGCCTCTTCCTCCCTTGCAGCTATCCTGTTCTCCACAGCGGTAAGCCGAGCCGCATGGGAGTCAAATTTTTCATTGATTTCGTCCACCGCCGACTGTAACTTATTCAGCTTGTCCTCCAGAGCAGCTGACACCGAGCGAGAGATTTCCTGCGCCCAGTCCGCACTCACTGCGGCAGGCATACTCTGTACCGCTCGGTGTTCCGCCATCTTGCCTGGCTCTTGTTTCTCGGAGGTCGTCGTTTTTTTGTGTGATTTCGGGGGCATTCCGCCCTTGGCGTTACCTCAGCTTTCACCCGCGATTTCTCGCTACTTGGATCGGTTTATGTGCTGTTCGTCGTTGAGTGTTGACCCGCTGTATAGCAATTTTAGGGTGGTTAGGCGCGGAGCCTCGTCTTCCCGTGTCTTCTCAAGTAGCAGGCATCACGTGACCCCGGACTTAGACTTCATCATATGTGGCCTTTTATTGAAAAACATTTCAAGGACTAATTGTCACATCCCTCACCTCATCGGCGGGGCTCTCCGGCGCGGGGACACGCGCCGCCGTAGCAGATCCGACACTCTGGGATGGTGCTGCGCTCCCCCTGTATATTTTTAGGGTGAGATTTATTCCTCCCAGTGCAGCGAATCTGCCGCTGCTTTCTAGGGATGAAAGAATCCCATCCAAGGCTGCTTCTGCTTTATTTACCTCGTATTATGTAGACTCCTAAATTACCAGAGCTGTGCACTTTACTCTGAATAGTTAGGGAGAAAACAATCAGGGGAGAAGAGTAGATATAAGTTATCAATCAGATACTTTTATTTATGAGCCACCAAGTATAATTACAATTAGTCATTGCTCTGTAAGTACAATCTACAGAACACCATTTGTGATGAGAAGTACAACTCAATTGGTTATGGGAATACAGCACCCCAGCTACACATAGGTGTTTTCTGGGACTGAGTCTTTAATGTTATATTTCACTACTCAAAGCCAATTAGTAAATATAAAAGACTCAATGCTACCTGTGAGAAAGCAATTGGATTACTTTGCCAATTCAAAATACTGTTCGTTGGTTTCTCCCAGGAGAGAGCAGCTTAGCTGTCCCTCTGACTTGAAGTAGGAAGTACACTCATTTTTATAGGTCCTCTCAGGATACCAGTAAGCACACCTGATTGGATCTATGTTAATGTAATCAGATCAGTTTCATTGGTTCAAATAATCCAGAGACACTTAAACCTAATTTCTTTACTATTCTGTTGTTTAATAGAATGCCAATCTTTAATTTACTGTTTGTACTGTTTAAATGTACTATTAATATTGTAGTCTTGATATAGCTTATGTAAGCCACATTGAGCCTACAACCAGTGGGAAAATGTGGGATATAAATGCTTTAAATAAATAAATAAAAATGTCATAGTCAACACTGATTGGCTATGGTAATGAGTAGCTTCAAATCTTGTAAACATGTTTATATCTTTAGATTTGTTTACCACAAATTTAAACAAGCCCCCTGCACCTGGCCGTTGTTTACCGGTTACTGGCTATTCTGAACATTTGTTACCACCATATTGCTACATCTTCCTGAGTAGCCATTTTGTACTGTTTTTCACTAACACATCTGTGGCCACCATGTTGCTAAACAATGTTACTCTGTCTGTTAGACCCCCACCCCTGTGGTTTTCTGTTTGTTCTGCAGTGTCCCAATAGATTATATGCCTTTGAGCAACGCTGAAGTTCAAGTCAGAGACACAGGCCTCTAAGCTTTTATCTCATTTTGGATCCTGAATCAAAGTCTCAGGCCTGGGACCCAATAACAATGTTATTCACCCTGCAGTCTTCTCCAGCACTATGCGTGTGCCCGAGGTCACCCACATTGCCCTATGTCCCTGCTGGCTCTGCGCGCATCCAGGAAACTCCCGAGGCTGCTCGGGACCATCAACCCACCTCCCCTGCGGGCAGACTCCTGCTCTCCTCCCCTCACTGCCTTCCTGACCTATGACAAGTTCTCCTCTCCAGCTGGTTCTTGCTGACGTCAGACACCTGCACTATTTCTGGAGAGCTTTCCCTCTGCCTTATTGCTTCGGCTTCTATTTGGTAAGCGTTTCTCTTCACTGTGTTCTTGCCTGTCCTGTTTGCCTAGTTTTTGACCCTGCCTGTACCTGGAGTACTCTCTTGCCTGCTGCCTGACTGTTGGACATTGCCTGTACATGGACTACTCTCTTGCCTGCTGCCTGCCTGTTGGACATTGCCTGTACCTGGACTACTCTTTTGCCTGCTGCCTGCCTGTTGGACGTTGCCTGTACCTGGACCATTCCCGTCTGCTCTCCTCCAGCTGGTTTCCTCAGCGCCCCTCTCCTCATCTCTCTGCGTAAGTCCTGCTGGCCACCCGCACCTGGGGGCTCAACCCCCGGGGATCACCGCAGGTGAACCTTGGAGTTGCTCGGCCGCCAAGCAGAGTGCGGGTGCATATTATTGCACTCAGCAGTGCTCTACTTGGTACAAGAACTCACAAGTCTGACACTAATAACTCACAACTCAAAAGGGTATGATGACTATTTCATGATCAACCAGCTGCTGCAAGAAAAGATGGAGTTCGTATGTGCGTGCAGGACGGCAAGGTTTTACTAACGAGGGTTGACATGCTGGGCATTTGATTTATAGATTCTCTCAATTTTCTGCCCAAGAAATTTAAACCCCCACAAGCCATGAGTTTTGAAGGCAGCAAGGGGTGTTTTCCTCACTTTTTTAAAAGAGGAAAATCAAAGTTATGTGGGTGTAATGCCCCAGGAAAAATACGATGGTGTTGAGAGCATGATGCCAGATAAGAAAGAGCCTTTCACATGCTGGTACAGCGAGAGCAAGCATAAGATGTTTGATTGCCAGCAGGACATATACAGCAGGCCTGTGCCCTATACAGAGAAGGTAATAAGTATTGCCACACTGGGACAGACCAAAGGTCTATTAAGGCCAGCATCCTGTTTCCAACAGTGGCCAATCCAAGTCGCAAAGACCTGGCAAGATCCCAAAAAATTCAATACATTTTATGCTGCTTATCCCAGAAATAAGCAGTGGATTTTCCCCAAGTCAATGTAATAAAGGTCTATGGACTTTTCCTTTAGGAAGCCGGCCAGACCCTTTTTAAACCATGCTAAGTTAACCACCTTTACCACATTCTCTGGCAACGAATCCCAGAGTTTAATAGAAATAAAACAGAGAAAAAAAATAGGATGACACCTTTTTTATTGGACTAATTTAATACATTTTTTGATTAGCATTCAAAGGTAACCCTTCTTCTTCAGATCAGAAATAAGCAAATTTTGAAAAATAAAAGTATATATAAGTGAAACATCAAGCATTCCAATGACAGTCTTCACAGGAAGAGGGTGGGGTGGGTAAGGTATGAAACATGGGAGCTGGGTGGAAAGATTCATGGTAGAGAGGTTGACAAAGCAGTACAATTTTATGGTTTATAATAGGCTAGAAAACCCCAGATCTTTGTTAAGTCCTGTCTGGAAGGTATCAAAATATTTAATCATTCTGACTTCAAAGGTCTTATGTACCTGTATTGTTTTAAAGATTCCTTTTAGTATTCTCACCATAAAATCATTGGTACAGTGTTCTGGTTTTGTAAGTGCTGTCCCACAGAGGTGACATTCTGGTTGGCACTGGCATTTTTCATATGATGTCTATGTAAATTAAATCTCATCTTTAGCATCTGGCTTGTTTCTCCAATATAGCACCCTTCACACTTTTTACATTGAATGATATATATACCACATTGGAAGATGAGCATGGTGAAGGATTCCTTTATGTTGAATATTATTTCTTTGTGAATGACTGTGGGCTCCTGTGAAATGTGTTGGCACAGTTTGCAGCTGGAAATACTGCAAAGATGTGTGCCACTTTCTTCTTTTTGAGTTTCTTTCGGGAGCTTAGACAACAACAACCCCACAACTCACAAATCATATAGCACTCACACACACACAATGCCCACTCTAAAGAACATCCATAACAAACCACCCACAATACACCAACCCTGTGTACAACCTTTTAACAACTCACCAAACCAAAGACACAATAACCAACTAAAAGGAAAACTCCCCGGACATGAACACCACCAACAAAAAGAGGAAAACAACAACAACAATCTCAACCACCGAAGAAACAGACAACTAATAAAAATAAACACAACGAACCTCCCCACAGAACCACACCGCTCAGTCCAACTAGGATACATCAATGCAAGATCAGCAGTAAGCAACTCAGTAGATATACTAGACTGGATCACCACAGACAATTTAGACCTTCTATTTATCACAGAAACCTGGTTCCACAGCCCCACAGACCCCGCCATTTTAGAAACATGCCCACCAGAATACAAAATCACCCACTGGACTCGAAATGGAAAAAGAGGGGGCGGAATAGCCATAATTTACAAACCCGAATTCACCATCACAACCACGGGTGAATCTACCTCACCACAACTTGAAATTGCCCCGACAAGAATTAATCATCCAAACCTAATAGGACACCTTAACGCAATCCTATTCTACCCCACCAGGGAATCCCACCAGGAAAATGGCAAGACTCCCAAACACAACTAATGGACTTCATCTCGAACACATGTGTATCTGCCTCAAACATCCTTATAATAGGAGACATCAACCTACACCTTGAAGACGACACCTCAACAGGCACACGAGAATGCAAAGAATTCTTAAAACTCTGGGACCTGCACGCACCCAACACGCAACCAACACACAAAAAAGGACACACAAATTTGACCCAGACTCTACTATCATACCTACTGACACAAGATGGACACCCACAATATGGTCAGACCACCATAAAGCAAATGTCTCTCTCTACTGGCGAAAAACACACATAAACACAATCAATAAACATGAGCGAACAACATACACCACGAGAGGAAAAATAGACCCCATAACATTCTGGCAACAGATCTACCAGAACAAATGGTCAACAAATGGTGACATCATCCAATTCCTCCAAGAATGGGACGAATTATGTACAACAACATTAGACAAAATCGCCCCAATCCAAACCAGAACATCACACAGGAAAAAACCAAACCCATGGTTCACCGAAGAGCTGAAAAAACTTAAAACACAAGTCAGGAAACTAGAACGCGCATGGAACAAAAAGAGAGATGAACAAACACTAAATGCCTGGAAACTACTTCGGAGGAAATACAAATATACCATAAAACAGACTAAAAGACTACATTTCAAAACAATAATAGGACCAAATTACAAAGACACACATAAACTCTTCGACCTTGTGAACAAACTATTAGACACCACACCAGTTACAAACAACAGCAAATACATACCAGATGTTGACAACCTTGCGAAATACTTCAAGGAGAAAATTATACAACTACGACTTAAAATACCCGCCAGCCCTATTGAATACGCCACACTTCTAGACTGTCTAGACCCAGAAGACGGAACATACCCAGCAGGCAGAACTTGGACCGAATTTGAACTAATATCAGAAGACCTCATCTCTGAAACACTTAAAAGATTTGCCAAATCCCACTGCAAACTAGACATATGCCCAAACAACCTCATGAAATCAGCTCCTCAACAATTCAAAATAGACAACGAACCACGTAAACTTCATGCTACAAAACGGACTTTTCCCTAAAAAAAAAAGGAAAAATTTTACTCACCCCAATACCCAAAGATACAAAGAAAAGCGCAAGCGAAATAACCAATTACAGACCAGTAGCATCCATACCACTAATAACCAAAATAACCGAAGGAATGGTAACTAAACAACTCACAAACTATCTAAACAAACACTCAATACTGCATGATGCCCAATCAGGATTCCGATCGAATCACAGCACAGAAACAGTATTAATTACCCTCATGACTAAATTTAAACAAATGATTGCAACCGGCAACAATATACTCCTTCTACAATTTGATATGTCAAGTGCCTTCGACATGGTTGACCACGAAATCCTATTACACATACTCAAATATTTTGGCATTGGAGGAAATGTCCTAAACTGGTTCAAGGGGTTCCTAACCCAGCGGTCATATCAAGTCACATCGAACTCAACAACGTCTGCTGCATGGACACCTGAATGTGGAGTACCACAAGGATCACCCCTCTCACCAACCATTTTCAACCTAATGATGACCCCCTTGGCAAAACTCCTATCAAACCACAACCTCAACCCATATATATACGCCGACGATGTAACAATATACATCCCTTTCAAACAAGACATTAAAGAAATCTTCAATGAAATCAACCAAAGTCTACACATCATGAACACATGGGCAGATGCATTTCGCTTGAAACTAAATGCAGAAAAAACTCAATGCCTGAGACTCACTTCCCAGTACAACACGAATGAATTCACCGCTATAAACACACCTAAACTAAACCTTCCAATCTCAGAAACGTTAAAAATCCTTGGAGTCACTATCGACCGCCACCTAACACTCGAAACTCATGCAAACAACACAACCAAAAAGATGTTCTACTGCATGTGGAAACTGAAAAGAATAAGACCATTCTTCCCAAGATCCGTCTTTCGCAGCCTAGTGCAATCCCTCGTACTCAGCCATCTGGACTACTGCAACTCACTATACGCAGGTTGCAAAGAGCATATACTGAGGAAACTTCAAACAGCCCAGAATACAGCAGCCAGACTCATCTTTGGAAAACCAAAATATGAAAGTGCAAAACCCTTACGAGAGAAGCTACACTGGCTCCCACTCAAGGAACGCATCACTTTTAAAGTATGCACATTAGTCCACAAAATCATTCACGGCGAAGCCCCAGCCTACATGTCTGATTTAATAGACTTACCACCCAGAAACGCTAAAAGATCATCCCGAACTTTCCTCAACCTCCACTTCCCTAATTGCAAGGGCTTGAAATACAAGGCGCTGCACGCGTCAACCTTTTCTTACATGAGCACGCAGTTCTGGAACACACTACCACGCAACCTGAAAACGATCTACGAACAAACCACCTTCCGCAAACTATTGAAGACCCATCTTTTTGAGAAAATTTACGGAAAGAACCAAAACACATAAAGCCCACCCTCATTGTTCAGTTATGCATCAATACAGCCACTCCTGAATTCTCATCCCCCGGAATCTCACCACACTCATACCTTTACTCACAGAAAATGTATACCAAGTGTTTTCCTGTTATTATATATTGCCCCTTTTTGTTTCCTTCCAATGTTTCAGTGCTTTTTCCATGATTATACTCCTTATTGATACTTTAACTTTGACTCAAATAACTCATCACAATGTAATCCATAACCAAGTTGTAATAAATTGTATTTCCATGATTCATAATGTATTGTAAGCCACACTGAGCCTGCAAAAAGGTGGGAAAATGTGGGATACAAATGCAAAAAATAAATAAATTTCTATTTATTACCTTTAAAAGTGGACTAACACGGTTTTCGGGAGCTTGCTTTTTATTTCTATTTATTACCTTTAAAAGTGGACTAACACGTCACTGTACTGTACAGAGAAGAAATTATGAAAATAACAGAGAGGGATGCAGAAGTTGAAGAGATACCAAGCTGTGGCTTGGTAACCCTAAAGAATTGTATAGACCAGTTTAAATACATCACACTCACTTCCATGTGTGTGGCCATGTTTGGATTTATATGTATAAAAATGAAAACGATAGTGCTGCTGCTGACTGGTAATTATCACTGACAGACCAAGAGGTATTCAATCTCCTGTATCCACTGGTTGATGTTCATCAAGGACAAGGTCCACCAGAACAGCAACCAACAGGTCAGGGCAAAGAAACCAAGAAGTAGGGGTGGACCAAGAAGTCTTGCCAGCCAAAGGTTGATTTAAATAAAGCGAAAGCTACATACCTGTAGAAGGTATTCTCCGAGGACAGCAGGCTGATTGTTCTCACTGATGGGTGACGTCCACGGCAGCCCCTTCAATCGGAGATCTTCACTAGCAAAAGCGTTTGCTAGTCCTCGCTTGCGCATGCGTGACCGTCTTCCCGCCCTAACGCGAGCGTGCTCGTCAGTCCAGTAGACAGCAAAGACAAAGACAAGGGAAGACACAACTCCAAAGAGGAGGCGGGTGGGTTGGTGAGAACAATCAGCCTGCTGTCCTCGGAGAATACCTTCTACAGGTATGTAGCTTTCGCTTTCTCCGAGGACAAGCAGGCTGCTTGTTCTCACTGATGGGGTATCCTTAGCCCCCAGGCTCACTCAAAACAACAAATATTGGTCAATTGGGCCTTGCAACGGCGAGGACATAACTGAGATTGACCTACACTTTTCCAACTAACTGAGAGTGCAGCCTGGAACAGAACAAAAATTGGGCCTAGGGGGGTGGAGTTGGATTCTAGACCCCAAACAAATTCTGTAGCACCGACTGTCGTGTCGGGTATCCTGCTGTAGGACACAAGCGAGGATCTAGGGCCTTGCTGTCATACCAGACGGCAAACCTCCGCCAAAGAAAGAAGTAACTCTTCTTAGTGGAATCTTTCCTGGAAGCAAGCAAGACTCGGGAGACACCCTCAGAGAGACCCAAGGAGGCAAAATCTACACTCTCAACATCCAGGCCATGAGAGCCAGGGACCGGAGGTTGGGATGCAGAAGCGCCCCCTCGTTCTGAGTAATGAGGGTCGGAAAACACTCCAATCTCCACGGTTCTTCGGAGGACAACTCCAGAAGAAGAGGGAACCAGATCTGATGCGGCCAAAAAGGAGCGATCAGAATCATGGTGCCTCGATCTCGCTTGAGTTTCAACAAAGTTTTCCCCACCAAATGTATGGGAGGATAAGCATACAGGAGGCCTTCCCCCCAATCCAGGAGAAAGGCATCCGCTAGTCTGCCGTGGGCCTGAAGCCTGGAACAGAACTGAGGGACCTTGTGGTTGGCTCGAGTAGCAAAGAGATCCACCAAGGGGGTGCCCCACACTTGGAAAATCTCACAAACCACTCTGGAATTGAGCGACCACTTGTGAGGTTTATTTTGTTTTGTTACATTTTGTACCCTGCGCTTTCCCACTCATGGCAGGCTCAATGCGGCGGGCAATGGAGGGTTAAGTGACTTGCCCAGAGTCACAAGGAGCTGCCTGTGCCGGGAATCAAACTCAGTTCCCCAGGACCAAAGTCCACCACCCTAACCACTAGGCCACTCCTCCACTCCTGCTCAACCTGTCAGCCAGACTGTTGTTTACGCCTGCCAGATATGTGGTTTGAAGAAACTTGCTGTACCGGCGAGCCCAAAGCCACATTCTGACGGCCTCCTGACACAGGGGGCGAGATCCAGTGCCCTCCTGCTTGTTGATGTAATTCATGGCAACCTGATTGTCTGTCTGAATTTGAATAATTTGCTGGGACAGCCGATCCCTGAAAGCCTTTAGAGCGTTCCAGAACGCTTGCAACTCCAGGAGATTGATCTGTAGTCCCTGTTCCTGGAGGGACCAACTCCCTTGGGTGTGGAGCCCATCGACATGAGCTCCCCACCCCAGGAGAGACGCATCCGTCGTCAGCACTTTTTGCGGCTGAGGAATTTGGAAGGGATGTCCCAGAGTCAGATTGGACCGAATTGTCCACCAATGCAGGGATTGAAGAAAACTCGTGGCGCTGTGGAGGACTTGCAGCCCTTCTGCATTTCCTCACAGCTGTGTCTGGGGTGACTCCCCTGTCCACCCCGATCTTCCCAGGGCCCCTGCTCCAAGTGCCAGGGTTTCCAGGTGCTTTTTGGCTAGGATCAGGCGACCCTCAGGGGGAGGAATGCTGGCTTCGGCCTAACCCCTGGTAAGCCTTCCTTAGCTGAGAGGTGCCCAGCTCTACCACCGGCTGCCTTTCAGGTGCTGTGGAGGACTTGCAGCTCATCTGCATATCCTTTCCAGCCTTCTCCGGGGTGACTCCCAGGTCCACTCTGATCCACTCAGGGCCTCCGCTCTTGGTGCCTTTTTCTCTTTACATCTATTTTCTCCCAGTCACTACTGACCTCACCTAATTATACGTAATTCTGAATCACGCTATGGCCCCTATACACATTCTCTTCCTTGCTCTGTCCCTTCCTAATCTTTTCCCTCACCCCCTACTTCTCCGCTACAGGAACTCACTTCCCATCCATCGACTTCATCACCTCACCTTCTCTCCTACCCTCTTCCTCCCTCTTAGCTTTTAATCTTCATCTCTTTCTTCCTTCCATTTTGCCTTCCCCATTCCACCTAAATACCTCTCACCTTCGACACCTTCATGGCCACACCTCTCCTACTCTCCTCCGCTCTCTTTTACTCCTTCTCTTACTCTCAGCCGGTGACATCAATCCCAATCCTGACCCTCCTCACCAACTATTATCCCAACTCTACAGATCTCACCGTGACCTCTCCAACCTCATCACTATTCCTCTACTCCCCTCCTCTTCTCTGCCCTTCTCTTGCGCCCTTTGGAATGCCCGCTCTATCTGCAACAAACTCCCATATGTTCATGACCTCTTTATCTCACGTCACCTCCATCTGCTCACCATAACAGAAACCTGGCTCTGCCCTGACTCTGCTTCAGTCGCAGCCCTCTGCCATGATGGTTATCTTTTCTCACATACTCCTCGCCCTGCTGGCCGCGGGGGCGGTGTTGGATTACTTCTCTCTCCCTCCTCCAGATTTCAACCCCTTCTTCCACTTCAATCTCACTGGTTTTCCTCCTTTGAAGTCCACTCTATCCGCCTTTTCTCTCCTCTGCCTCTTTGAATAGCGGTCATTTATCGTCCCCCTGATAAGTCCCTTTCATCCTTTCTCAGTGACTTTGATGCCTGGCTTGCCTTCTTCCATGATCCTTCCTCCTCCTCTTTCATCCTTGGTGACTTTAATATTCCTGCTAATTATCCTTCTATTTCCAAGTTACTCGCTTTAACATCCTCCTTTAATCTCCAACTATGCTCCACCTCCCCCACTCATCAAAATGGTCACTGTCTTGATCTTATCTTCTCCAACTGTTCACCCTCTAGTTTCCTTGCCTCTGATCTTCCCCTCTCTGATCACCATCTTATAACTTTCACACTTAAATCTCCTCCCTCCCAGTCCCATCCTATCTAATTTATCTAGGAATCTTCACGGTATTGACCCTTCATCTCTATCCTCCTATGTTTCAAACCTCCTGTCTACGGTGGCACCATCCACGTCTGTCAACGAGGCTGTTTCTTCTTACAACAATATTCTATCCTCTGCCTTAGACACTCTTGCACCTTTGATGACCCCGCCCTATAAGGCGTACAAAACCCCAACCTTGGCTGACTTCTAATATCCGCTACCTACATTCCTGTACCCGCTCCGCCGAACGCCTCTGGCGGAAATCTCGGGCCCTTGCTGATTTCTTACACTTTAAGTTCATGCTGACCTCCTTCCAATCTGCTCTTTTACACGCCAAACAGGATTAATATATCCAACTGACTAACTCTCTTGGCTCTAACCCTCGACTTCCCTTCACCACATTGAACTCTCTCTTCAAGGTGCCCCCTCCCCGACTCCCCCTTCATTATCTCCTCAGACCCTTGCTGAATTCTTTCACGACAAGGTTCAAAAGATAAACCTTGCATTCTCTACCTCGCCACTGGTCCGTTCCCCTCTCTCTCCTCCCCCTCATTCCCTTTCCTCCTTTCCTGAAGTTACTATTGAGGAAACTACACTTCTCCTTTCTTCCTCAAAATGTACCACCTGTTCCTCTGATCCCATTCCCACCCACCTTCTTAATGCCATCTCTCCTGCTCTTATTCCTTTTATCTGTCACATTCTCAACCTCTCACTTTCCACTGCAACTGTCCCTGCTGCCTTTAAACATGCTGTGGTCACACCTCTCCTTAAGAAGCCTTCACTCGACCCTACTTGTCCCTCTAATTACCGACCCATCTCCCTCCTTCCTTTTCTCTCCAAATTACTTGAGCGTGCTGTTCTTCACCGCTGCCTTGATTTTCTCTCTTCACATGCTATTCTTGACCCACTACAATCTGGTTTTCGCCCTCTCCACTCAACCAAAACTGCGCTTACTAAAGTCTCCAATGACCTATTACTGGCTAGATCCAGAGGTCTCTATTCCATCCTCATTCTTCTTGATCTTTCCACTGCTTTTGACACTGTCAATCACAGCACACTTCTCGATACCCTGTCCTCACTTGGATTACAGGGCTCTGTCCTTTCCTGGTTCTCTTCCTACCTCTCCCTCTGCACCTTTAGTGTTCACTCTGGTGGATCCTCTTCTACTTCCATCCCTCTGCCTGTCGGCGTACCTCAGGGTTCTGTTCTTGGTCCCCTCCTCTTTTCTATCTACACTTCTTCCCTTGGTTCATTAATCTCATCCCATGGCTTTTCCTACCATCTCTATGCTGATGACTCCCAAATCTACCTTTCTACCCCTGATATCTCACCTTGCATCCAAAACCAAAGTTTCAGCGTGCTTGTCTCACATTGCTGTCTGGATGTCTCAACACCTCCTGAAATTAAATATGACCAAAACCGAGCTTCTCATTTTTCCCCCCAAACCCACCTCCCCGCTCCCCCCATTTTCTATTTCTGTTGATGGCTCTCTCATTCTCCCTGTCTCCTCAGCTCGAAACCTTGGGGTCATCTTTGACTCTTCTCTCTCCTTCTCTGCTCATATCCAGCAGATCGCCAAGACCTGTCGTTTCTTTCTTTACAACATCCGTAAAATCCACCCCTTTCTTTCCGAGCACTCTACCAAAACCCTCATCCACACCCTTGTCACCTCTCGTTTGGACTACTGCAATCTGCTTCTTGCTAGCCTCCCACTTAGTCACCTCTCCCCTCTCTAGTCGGTTCAAAACTCTGCTGCCCGTCTCGTCTTCCGCCAGGGTCGCTTTACTCATACTACCCCTCTCCTCAAGTCGCTTCACTGGCTCCCTATCCGTTTTCGCATCCTGTTCAAACTTCTTCTACTAACCTATAAATATACTCACTCTGCTGCTCCCCAGTATCTCTCCACACTCGTCCTTCCCTACACCTCTTCCCGTGCACTCCGTTCCCTGGATAAATCCTTCTTATCTGCTCCCCTCTCTGCTACTGCCAACTCCAGACTTCGCTCCTTCTGTCTTGCTGCGCCCTACGCCTGGAATAGACTTCCTGAGCCCCTACGTCTTGCCCCATCCTTGACCATCTTTAAATCTAGATTGAAAGCCCACCTCTTTAACATTGCTATTGACTCGTAAACACTTGTATCCACTCGCCTCCACCTACTCTCCTCTCCTCTTTCCTCTACACATTAATTGATTTGTTTGCTTTATTTTTTGTCTACTAGATTGTAAGCTCTTTGAGCAGGGACTGTCTTTCGTCTATGTTTGTGCAGCACTGCATACGCTTTGTAGCACTATAGAAATGCTAAATAGTAGTAGTAGTAGACAGCAGGAGTGCATCCTCTAGATCCCCAGCAGCTTGGTAACACTGGAAAGCTAGGGTCCATTGACCTGATCTCATGTGAAGGCGAGCCATGGGAGTCACATGCACTGTGGAGGCCATGTGGCCGAGCAATCTCAACATCTGCTGAGCTGTGATCTGCTGAGACACCCGCACCCAGGAAACGAGGGACAGAAGATTGTTGGCTCTCACTTCCGGAAGGTAGACACGAGCCGTCTGAGAGTTCAGCAGAGATCTTATGAATTCGAGTTGCTGAACTGGAAGAAGGTGGGACTTTGGATAATTTATCACAAACTAGCAGCTCCAGGAGTCGAATAGTCATCTGCATGGACTGTAGAGCTCCTGCCTCGGAGGTGTTCTTCACCAGCCAATCATCGAGATAAGGGAACACGTGCACTCCCAGTCTGCGCAGAGACGCTGCTACGACAGCCAGGCATTTTGTGAACACCCTGGGTGTGGAGGCGAGACGAAAGGGTAGCACACAATACTGAAAGTGCCGTGTTCCCAGACGGAATCGAAGATACTGTCTATGAGCTGGCAGTATCAGGATATGAGTGTAAGTATCCTTTAAGTTCAGAGAGCATAGCCAATCATTTTTCTGAATCATAGGAAGAAGGGTGCCCAGGGAAAGCATCCTGAACTTTTCTCGGACCAGATATTTGTTCAGGGCCCTTAGGTCTAGGATGGGACGCATCCCCCGTTTTCTTTTCCACAAGGAAGTACCTGGAATAGAATTCCAGCACCTCTTGCCCCGGTGGCATGGGCTCGACCGCATTGGCGCTGAGAAGGGCAGAGAGTTCCTCTGCAAGTACCTGCTTGTGCTGGAAGCTGAAGGACTGAGCTCCCGGTGGGCAATTTGGAGGCTTTGAAACCAAATTGAGGGAGTATCCCAGCCAGACTATTTGCAGAACCCACTGGTCGGAGGTTATGAGAGGCCACCTTTGGTGAAAAAATTTCAACCTCCCCCCGACCGGCAGATCGTCCGGCACAGACACTTTTATGTCGGCTATGCTCTGCTGGAGCCAGTCAAAAGCCCGTCCCTTGCTTTTGCTGGGGAGCTGCAGGGGCCTGTTGAGGCGCACACTGTTGACGGGAACGAGCGCACTGGGGTTTGGCCTGGGCAGCAGGCTGGCGAGAGGGAGGATTGTACCTACGCTTATTAGAAGAATAGGAAACAGTCCTCCTTCCCCCATAAAAACGTCTACCAGTTGAGGTAGAGGCTGAAGGCATCCGACGGGAGAATTTGTCGAAAGCAGTGTCCCGCTGGTGGAGCTGCTCACCCACCTGTTCGACCTTTTCTCCAAAAATATTATCCCCCCGGCAAGGAGAGTCCGCTATCCGCTACTGGACCCTATTCTCCAGGTCGGAGGCGCGCAGCCATGAGAGTCTTTGCATCACCGCACCTTGAGCAGCGGCCTTGGACGTGACATCAAAAGTATCATAAACACCCCTGGCCAGGAATTTCCTACTCGCCTTCAGCTGCCTGACCACCTGCTGAAAAGGCTTGGCCTGCTCAGACGGGAGCTAGTCCACCAAGTCCGCCAACTGCCGCACATTGTTCCGCATATGAATGCTCGTGTAGAGCTGGTAGGACTGAATTTTGGAGATGAGCATTGAAGAATGTTAGGCCTTCCTCCCAAAAGAATCCAAGGTTCTAGAATCTTTGCCCGGGGGCGCTGAAGCATACTCCCTAGAACTCTTGACCTTCTTAAGGGCCAGATCCACCACACCAGAGTCGTGAGGTAACTGAGTTCGCATCAACTCTGGGTCCCCATGGATCCGATACTGGGATTCGATCTTCTTGGGAATGTGGGGATTAGTTAGCGGCTTCGCCCAGTTCGCCAGCAATGTCTTCTTGAGGACATGATGCATGGGTACTGTGGACGATTCCTTAGGTGGCGAAGGATAGTCCAAAAGCTCAAACATTTCAGCCCTTGGCTCATCCTCCGTAACCACAGGGAAGGAAATGGCCATAGACATTTCCCGGACAAAGGCCGCAAAAGACAGACTCTCAGGAGGAGAAAGCTGTCTTTCAGGAGAGGGAGTGGGATCAGAAGGGAGACCATCAGACTCCTCGTCAGAGAAATATCTGATGTCTTCCTCCGCCTCCCACGAGGCCTCACCGTCTTTATGGGACACCAGTTCGTGAACTTCTGTCCGAAGCCGTGCCCGTCTTGACTCCATGGAAACATGGCCACGGTGGGTGCGTCGAGAGGAGGACTCCCTTGCTGGCGGCGATGAAGCTGCCTCCATCGATATCGTTGGGGAGTCCGCCTGGGAGGCAGCCGATGCTTGCGGTACTGGTACTGGAGACCTCACTATGGGCAAGGGGCCAGCCGTCGCTTCACTCGACGGCACCAGCGGCGCAAGCACCCCCCGGTACCGGAGGAGAAGGGCGCAACAGCTCTTCCAGGATCCCTGGAAGGATGGCCCGGAGGCTCTCGCTCAAAGCAGCTGTCGAGGAAGGCAAGGAGTCCATCTTAGAACGCATCGACACCACCTGTATGGAGGGTGAGCGGTCCTCCCGGCATCAACGCTTAGTGGGTGCTGGTTCCCTCGGCGACCCAGACCTCTCGGTACCACACCTGGAAGGTGACCGGTGTTGATGCTTCTTTGCGTTCACACGAAGCATGTCACCGGCACCTCCCAGTACCGACGAGGAGGACATTGAATCCAAACGTCTCCTCGAGGCCGGGTCCGAAGAAGGTAGATCCCAGGGGGTCTGTACCGCAGGAGCCCTCGAGACAGGCGGAGACCTACTCGTGGGCTCACCGCTACCAGCAGGGGGATGGACAGCCCTCATCTGCGCTCCTGAAGAAGAGGCACCTTCCAACGACATCAATACCACCGATGATCCAGGTGCCGCAGACGCTGACGTACCGGTCGATGACCTCGGTACCGTAGACGCCGATGCACCGGACGAGGCCCCGAACAAAAGGTTCCACTGGGCCAATCTCACCGCCTGAGTTCTCTTTTTCAAGAGAAGACAGAGAGTGCAGGCCTGGGGACGGTGCCCGGCCCCCAGACACTGAAGACACGAAACGTGCCTATCAGTGAGCGAGCTAGTCTGGCTGCACTGGGTGCACTTTTTGAAGCCGCTGGCAGGCTTCGAGGACATGGGTGGAAAAATCACGCCGGCGAAGTCAAAATTCACGATGATGGCAATGGGCACCAAAAAGAAAGGGGAACAAAACCCCGTACGGGCGGCCAAAAGGCCGCTCCCGAAAGCGAAAGGAAACTTAACCGGGAAAAAAACTCAAAAATAAGTTTTTTTTGGGTTTTTTTTTTGGAAAACAAAACACACATGAAGACGAAACCGAAGAACTTCCGAACGGAAGAAAGCGCGAAAGACGCAAGGGTCTCCTCAGGGCACAGAGCGACCGAAAAATCAGCCGTCTGGAGCCGTGGAAAAAAGAAGACTGACGAGCACGCTCGCGTTCGGGCGGCAAGACGGTTGCACATGCGCACTGTGCATGCACATGCGAGGACTAGCAAATGCTTTTGCTAGTGAAGATCTCCGATTGAAGGAGCTGCCGTGGACGTCAGCCATCAGTGAGAACAAGCAGCCTGCTTGTCCTCGGAGAACTTTATTTGCACCAAATATGTGTATGACCCTACACAGGACCACCGAGTTTCGACGGCTATACCGTCTGCCTCAGGGGTCAAAATACTTCTAAGAAGTATCACAACGAATAGGTGCAAAAATGAAACAGAAACACTGCGATCACACTGCATTACCATGATATTATTTCTGTTTCAGGAAGTGACATCAAGGGCAGGACGCGGTAGAGGGAAGCATGCAGGGCTGGCGCACGTTGCTTACAGGAATTGCTGTCAGCAACAGCTCAAAAGTAGATGGGGGTGAGGATGTTCAGAGAGAGATGGGCAGCTGCCATAAGAGAGGAAGAGAGAGGAGTGAGGCACTGCCACCGCCAATGAGGTGCTTTGGGGGCCACTAGACTGGGAGGGCCTGAAACAAGAGTGGGTGGGCCTTTGCCCACCTATAGCTACGCCACTGCTTTGCACTTTGAAAATGAGCACCCATATTTATTTTTTGCTGTAATTGCCCAGAACTGTTACTGGTTAAGCAAAACACAAATGATCACATTAAATGGTACGGTAAGGGTTTTGCACAAGTTTGGGCATAGTATTTTCCAACAGAGGGAGTGTATGTTGACCTTACTGAGGGGACAACAAAATTTTAATAAAAGTTTTTTTTTGTTTTTATTAGTATATTACAAATGTTTAACAAGTACAATACTTGATAAGTAATACAGGCATATCAATAATAAGTCAATAGAAAACAAGAAAATAGTAAAGGAAAAAAAATATAAGCCTTCTTTAGACCACAATTATGAGGGAAGGAGGTACATTTTCAGGAGAGAACTTAAGGAATATTATTAACTAGTAAAAAAGGCCTGTTTCTGTTTTAAAGGAAACGGGCGCTAGCAAGGTTGTCCTCGGAGTGTGTATGTTTGAGAGAGTGTGAATGTGCGAGAGAGTGTGTGTGTGTGTGACAGAGAGTGAGTGAGACTGGGTGCGAGTGTGTGTGTGAGAATGAGAGTATGTGCCAGGGTCCCCCCTTTCTCCCAGTTCCATGGTCGTCGTCCCCCCCCCCCCGGTATGTCTCCCATTTGCAGGGGTGTCCCCCCTCCCTCTCAGTTGCAGGGTCCCCCCCTCCTCCCTTTTTCCCAGTTGCAGGGTCCCCCCCTCCATCCCTTCCTCCTTTTTTCCCAGTTGCAGGGTCCCCCTCTCCCCGTTGCAGGGTCTGTGTGTCTCCCCCCTCCTTTTGTCCAGTGGAAACAGCTCCTAGGTTTCCTTTTTTTTTTTTTTTGAATGTATAGGAATGACGGCTGCTTTGGGGAGTGGAATCAGAGATTAACCAATGGGCTTCCTTGCTTACCATAGACTTGCTTTGTTCACTTCCACTCCTGTCTATTGAACGTCCTGCAGCATGTCATAGCAGCCAATCAGTGGCACTTCAGGAATGACATCACTTTTATCTACTCCACTTTCCTGAGCAGCTCTGGCCAGAAACCACGGTTCCAGGCAGCCTCAGAACGTTGGAGGTGAGAATTATTATATAGGATTTGTATATAGTTTAACACACATTACACCCAATTCATTATACACTTAAATCAATCCAGCGTAAGGTGTATTATCGAGCTGATCCCAACTTTTTTTGATTAACGAAGGCATTTAGTTCTGGTTGAAAGAAAATGTATTTAAGCTCTAAATATTTAATCACACATTTGCAAGGATAGTTTAAATAGAAAGACACTCCTATCGCTAGGGCTTCTTTCCTTAGGGCTAGGAACTCTCTTCTTCTTTCCTGAGTTTGTCTTGTAACATCCGGGTACATCCATATCTTTTTCCCATGAAATAAAGATTGTGATTTTCTCAGAAATAATCGTTTAACTGCTTCTAAATCCTGTTCAAACACAAAGGATACCAACAAAGTCTTTCTTTCAGAATTTTCTGATATGGATGATTCGAGAATTTCAGTTAAATTTCAGTTCAATTGTTTTTCGTTTTCTTGAAGTGGAGGTTGAAATTCCATCTCTAATTGAAGTTCTGGGGTCTTTTTATTTGGTGCATAAAATATGCGATTTAATGGAGGAATAAAGTCAGAGGAATATCCCAGAATTTCTATTAGGTACTATTTAAAAGCATCCAATGGAGAAATCCCAATCGAATACGGAAAATTCAGAAAACGAAGATTCATTCGACGATTATAGTTTTCTATTTGTTCTAACTTTCTATGAATCAAAGTCTTATCTTTAATAGTCATTGTAGCAAAGTCTTCATTTAAGACTGCCATTTGATTCATAGAATCTGCTTTTAAAGTTTCAAAGGAATTAGAAAGAAGTTCAACTTTACCTACTAATGTTGAAATTTCTGTAGTAGAGTTGGTCAGCTTTACATCTAGCTTTTGGAGAGCATCCCAAATGCTCTCTAACGTTACCGTCTCCGGTCTAGTTGTCAAAAATCTCATTGTCTGCAGGCCCTGAGGCGTCAGACCTCCGTTAGTTGAATTTTCACCAGAGCCCCTAGTCCAGGGTCTTGCGTCACCGACTTCCAGTTTTAGCAATTCTGGTTGGAGAAAACAACCTTCGGGCGGAGGCGGTGGATTGCGCTCTGGCGGTGAGATAGAGTGGTATCTAGCCCCAAATCACAGGGGTCTCCTCCTCCTGGAACAGCAGGGCTCCCTCCGGTTTTCAAATCAGGTGTCCTCGAAGCGAACCTCTCAATGGTGAGTTGCAAAGGTGAGGAGGTTCTGGTGGCCGAGGCGCCAGCCTTTACCAGACCTTTCCTTTTAGTATAAGGCATTTTTAAAAGCAGGAATATAATAATGTTCCAAGCTCAACACAAGAGGTCTCAGCAACGATCTCTGTGTGCCGCCATCTTAACTCCTCCCTTTCCAATTTTAATAAAAGTTTTGGGGTCCTTTTATAAAGGCGTGCTGAAAAATGGCTTGCGGTAGTGTAGGTGCGGGTTTTGGTCATGCGCAGAATCATTTTTCAGAGCACCTGTAGAAAAGCCGTCTCCCCCCCCCCCCCCCCCCCGAAAATGTACATGTCACATGCCACTTGGTGCGCTTCTGCTACGTGCACCAGAAAATAAATTGTTTTCAGACGCGCGTATCGGATGCGCGCTAAAACTGAAATTACCACAAGAGCCACACGGTAGTCGGGCGGTAAGTCCATTTTGGTGCGCGTGTAGGTGCCTACACGGCTTAGTAAAAGGGGCCCTAAGTTTGTTATAACATTGGCCAGGGTAGTGAAATAATCAGAGAACATATGTACATGTATCATTTTATATTTTGAAATGGCAACCTTAATTGGTGTAGAGGGGTGGGGCAGGGTAGGCTTGGTGTAGTTCCACTCCTAGTACGGAAACTCTGTTATTAATAGTAACATCCTATGTAAAGACAGTTCTATCTGGGGTCACAGACCATCTTCAATTTGACTTCTTGGCAGCCTTCGATGCCATGGACCATGATCTGTTGCTGAGAAAGCGAAGTGATATATTGATCTGTCTGGCTCCGTTTTTAACTGGTTCTATAAATTCCTAGTTAATTGGAGTTACTGTGTTAAAAAATATATATTGTTTCTAAGTCTCAGGGTGTGGCGTTCCGCAAGGATCACTGCTTTCTCTTCTACTTTTCAATCTTTTTATGGCCTCACTGAGTTCTATTAAATTCAAAGCAGATGAGATGCTTCTTTCATATGCTGATATTTTTATGCTACTTCCAGTATCTGATATGTTATTGGATATTATGGAGGAATGAGCATCTTGCATGTAGAAGGTTCATGACTGAGTAATAAACTAAAATGTAAAACTGATAAAACAAAATTTTTATTTGGATTTTGCTCACACCTTTTTAGTAGTAGCTCAAGGTGAGTTACATTCAGGTAAACCTGGGAATTTCAAAAATCCTAGAAGTGTCACACTTCCCAGTTTTGTTGTCCTCCTATTGGGTAGTTCCTTCCCTATTGAGGATAAATTCCATGTTTTTGGGGTAATTCTTGATTCATCTTTGTCTTTAGAACCTCAAATAAACTACCTTTGGCAAAAAAGAAAAATTCTTCAAACATAGGCCCCCCCATTACAAAGCCATGCTAGCTTTGCAAAAGGGGGCCTTAGACAATTACAATTAATAACATTTTTTTTAATCAGATTTTGTTTGCCACGGGTGGTGCAGATGTTAGTACTATCTCATTCCTGGAGAAAAAGTCCATAACCTGCTATTGAGGTAGACATGGGAATCAACTGCTTGCCCTGGCATTTGTAGTATGGAATGTTGCTACTATTTGGGGTTATGGAATGTTGCTACGATTTGGGTTTCTGCCAGGTACTTGTGACCTGGCTTGGCCACTGTTTGAAAAGCAGGATACAGGGCTAGATGGACCATTGGTCTGACCCAGTATGACTACTCATATGTTCTCATACTGCATTGTATTTGGGTCTTCCATCGAAATTGATGAATAAGTTGCAACATCCTCCTGCTGCAAGCCGCCACAGAGAAGTGACTGATTCCCTCCCCAGTTCAAGCACAGACAGGATGCTCCGCTTGGTCTAGTAGTTCAACTCCACCAGAATGCACTGGTCCCCGTCTCCAGCTTCAGTTTGGAAGAGAAGAGAGGAAGATCTCCCTACCAAGATCTCCCCGTGATCAGCCATATCCGACAATCCGAGAGCAGCACATGTCTTGATCTCCCCAGGCACCACACTCAGGCAGCAAACAAACATCTAGATAGTTCCACAACTGATTCATTTTCAGTTACTTGCCATTGCCCTGCCAATTGTACTTTTTTCTGTCCACTGTTCCAGTTGTGACAATAAACCTTTAGTTTCTTGACTCTGCTTGTCTGTACTGATTAAAGAATCCCGGTGGCCTGAGTGCCAGGTCTGCAGGTGCTCCCCAGCAACTGTAAGTCAAAATCATCATGTAACTCTTTAAAACATGTAACGTGCTTTAAAAAAAAATCAATTCCTTATCAAGATTCTCCCTTAACTTTTCAGCTTTTTTTGTAGCCGTTTGTATAATCAGGATCATTAAATCGAAGGAGCATTTATTCAATATAGCTTCCCATTTTAACATAAATTCAATATCATCATTATTTATTTATTATCTCATTTGTACCCCACAGTTTCCTAACAGTGTCAGGCTCAATGTGGCTTACAGCGCACCACAGAGGCAGACGCCAATGCAGAGAAATGAAGCTAATACAGCAGAAAAACCTACAAGAGAGAATGGGGAAGAGTAGGAATGGATGGAAGGAGTAGGAAAACCAAGAGGGAAGGGGAATGTGTCCAAAGTGTCTCTAGATCAATGCGCATCCAACAGTGGAGACACATGCAGAGGCCGTGGGATAACCAAGATTTCCTGAAAGTTAGATGGTTGGGGATGGTTTTTATGGTTTTCGGCAAAGAGTTCCAAAGCTGAGTGCTGATGAAAGAGAAGGAGGTAGCATACGTGGATTTGTACTTGATGCCATTGCATTTTGGATAATGAAGGCTAAGATACAAACGGGAGAGTATGAATGTATTCCTGAGAGGTAGGTAGCTCACCATATAGGATTTTATGAACTAGAGAGCAGAGTTTAAAGGAGATTCGATCCTTGACAAGAAGCCAATGCAGTTTCTCTCGGAGGGGCGTGGCACTTTCAAATTTTGACTTTCCATAGACCAATCTAGCCGCTGTATTTTGGGCCGTCTGCAGTTTATATTTTAGGTTCCTTATTAATTCTAAGACCTCTGGCTATTTGCACAAACAAGTGTTTATCTTGTGTTTGGACACTTTCTATGTGACTTATTTAATTGGTTAAGCCAAATCAGCCATTGTACTTCTGTGGACTCCTGATGCAGACTGTCTAGCCGAAACATGATATTCATATCTGGTCATCCAAATAAAGGCTGGATCACACATTCATTAACGTGTTTTGCTGTGGAGTTTTGGGCTTCATCCTTTTTTGGGAACTGTATTTAGCTACAATCTGATGGTAGAAGTCTCTGTGAGCATCTGGAACATATTTCTCAAATTCTAGATGTTTTTCACCTATGAATTTGGGCAAGCACTTGTGAAACATTTTAGGTTAAGATTTATTGCACATCATAAAAATAGTACACGACACAACTCGTTTGTGTAAGAACCTCTTAAGTCCACTCACCCTACAAAGCCAAATGCAGTTTCTTTGGGCCCTTTTACAAAGCCCATCACTGGCTTGCCCCTCACCAATCCGGAACTACCACTAGGATACCGCAGGAGCCCGTCAGTAGGTCCCACCCCAGCACACGCCATTTCTGGCATTACGGGATTTTTTCTGATTTTTGTAGCACTGGAACTTAATCAATGGTAAAGGGAGCCCTTACCACCATCTCAATGGGTGGCGGAAAGAGCTCCACACTGAAATGGCCGTGCAGAAAGTGGTTCACTTGTCGCACAGCCATTTCTTTTTCTAAGTACATGTGTTGCTATACTGGGACAGACTGAAGGTCCATCAATCCCAGTATCCTGTTTCCGACAGTGGCCAATCCAGGTCACAAGTACTTGGCAAGATCCCAACACAGTACAATACATTTTATGCTGTATATCCCAGAAATAAGCAGTAGATTTTCCCCAAGTCCATTTTAATAATGGCTTATAGACTTTTCATTTAGGAAGCTACTCAAACCTTTTTTAAACCCCGCTAAGCTAACCGCTTTTACTACATTCTCTGGCAATGAATTCCAGAGTTTAATTACACATTGAGTGAAGAAATATTTTCTCCGATTCGTTTTAAATTAACTACTTTGTAGCTTCATTGCGTGCCCCCTAGTCCTAGTATTTTTGGAAAGAGCAAACAAGCAATTCACGTCTACCCGTTCCACTCCACTCATAATTTTATAGACCGCTATCATATCTCCCATCAGCCATCTTTTCTCCAAGCTGAAGAGCCCTAGCCGCTTTAGCCTTTCCTCATATGGAAGTCATCCCATTCCCTTTATCATTTTCGTTGCCCTTCTCTGCACCTTTTCTAATTCCACTATATCTTTTTGAGATGCGGCAACCACAATTGAACACAATATTCGAGATGCGGTCGCACCATGGAGCGATACAAAGGCATTATAACATCCTCACTTTTGTTTTCCATTCTTTTCCTAATAATACCTAACATTCTATTTGCTTTCGTAGCCGCTGCTGCACACTGAGCACAGGGTTTCAACGTATCATCAACAACGACTCCGAGATCCCTTTCTTGGTCGGTGACTCCTAACATGGAGTCACCGACCAAGCAATCCACTTAATTGCAGTTAATCCTCTTAACTTGTTCATTAACTTCTGTGGCTAATCTTTAACTCAAAAGAAAAAAGCAACACTGGGCCTTCAAGAATGAGACAACAGGAGTACTTTATTAGCCAAAGACCCGACACGGGCCGTGTTTCGGCGCCAAAAAGGCGCCTGCCTCAGGGGTCAAATTGTAGATATAGCGATCGTACAGAGTTCAAGTTGTAAGTGCCTTAAAGACAGCCTGGGTGACTTGCATTAATTTCGCTATAGCGCGAAAAAAGGGGCTCCGGCGAAGGAGCCTTCTCCTGTTTGGTCCGAGAGGATAAATCTTTAACTGCAATAGGTCCATAAACAAATCCACCATGGCCTTTATCTGCAGCATCTCTACTAGCACTACCACCATCATTAGTCCTAGTGCATAAGCACTTTTTTTTATCCTGAGCAATGTGTGGCCAGTATGCATTCTTCCTTTTCTTTCCAACCAATTGTAGCATATAGCCCTGTTGAGATTCAGTAAAAATATTATACAATAGGGTCAACACATGAAAGTACTCAGCAAGACTTGAGAAGAAAAATTATTTTCTTCGCCTCAGATATGCACAGCAATCCACCAGCTACTTTTGCTGAATTTATACTGCATTCCACTTAACCGTCTTTGTCTCCAGTGTGATTCATTTGGTGTTTTTCTGGATTTGAAAGTGGAGTGAAGCTTTTACTACAATCAGAGCAAGTAAATGGTTTCTCTCAGGGGGCAATTTATCTACTTTTGTGCATACCATTGCAGGAATGAACCTCACTCCTAATTCAGGGTATGTGAAATATAATCTCTGTCTCTCAAATCTATTGCTGCAGTGTGGATCTTTTGCATTTTTTTAATATTTGAAAGCCAAGTAAAAGCTTTTATTACACTCTGTATATGTAAATGGTTTCATTCCACTGTGGATAATAGGGTGACTTTCAAACTTGGTCTTTTATTACACGCAGTAGATATAAATGGTTCCACTCCTCCGTGGCTCCTTTGATGGTTTTTTAGAGTGGAAAGACGAGTGAATCTTTTCTTACACGTAGAACATGTAAATGGTTTCTCATCTTTGTGGATCAATTGGTGGCTTTTTAGAGTGGAAAGATGAGCAAAGCTTTTATGACACTCAAGACATGTAAATGGTTTTTCTCCTGTATGGATCAATTGGTGACTTTTCAGGTGTTTAAGCAGTGTGAACTTTTTATGGCACTCAGGACATGTAAATTCTTTCACTCCTTTATGGATCAATTGATGACTCTTTAGATGTGAAAGCTGTGTGAACCGTTTATTACACTCAGTACATGTAAAGGGTTTCTCTCTTTTGTGGATCCTTTGGTGACATTTTAAATTTGAAAGATTGGCAAACCTTTTCTTACATTCAGAACATATAAATGGTTTCTCACCTGTATGGGTCATTTGGTGACTTTTTAAATGAGGAAGCTGCGTGAATGTTTTATTACATTCAGTGCATGTAAATGGTTTCTCTCCTTTGTGCATCCTTTGATGGCTTTTTAGAGTGGAAAGATGAGCAAATGTTTTCTTACACTCAGAACACAGAAACGGTTTCTCTCCTGTGTGTATCATTTGGTGACTTTTTAAACTTGAAAGCCGAGCAAAGCTTTTATTACACTCACTACACGTAAATCGTTTCTCTCCGGTGTGGATCATTTGGTGATTTTTTAGATGTGGTAACTGTGCAAATGTTTTTTTACACTCAGAACATGTAAACGATTTCTCTCCTGTGTGGATCATTTCATGACTTTTTAAACCTGAAAGCCGAGCAAAGCTTTTCTTACACTTACTACATGTAAATGGTTTGTCTCCCTTGTGAATTATTTGGTGACTTTTTAGATTTGGAAGCTGTGTGAACCTTTTATTACACTCAGTGCATATAAATGGTTTCTCTCCTTTGTGGATTCTTTGGTGATTTTTTAGTGTAGAAAGGCGATTGAAGCTTTTATGACACTCAGGACATGTAAATGGTTTCTCTCCTGTGTGAATCATTTGGTGGCTTTTTAGATATGAAAGCCCCAGGAAGCTTTTATTACACTCACCACATGGAAATCGTTTCTCTCCTATGTCTTTCTTACGACTTTTTTTCTGCATTTGAAGCTTTGAAAACCGGGGGAAGCTCTTCGGACGATTGAAACAGATGCTTGTGGTAGATGGAATACATGTAAATTCTTGAGGGTCTTTCTTTCTTTTCTCCTCTCCCTTGTCAAGGTTAGAAGTCATGTAACCACTATTATTTTGGAAGGGTCTCTCTGCTAAGTGTCTCTGGTGTCCATGGATGTTAGTAAACTTCCTGTAACATCTCTCACGCTTTGAAACTCCATCCAGAGAGTCAGCTGCAAGGTCCCTTTTCCCTTCCGAGTTCTGTTGCCTATTCCTTGTGTTTCTCCTCATACGTCCCTCGAAAATATTCTCACAGACATTTTCTGATTGTCTTTGGATTTGTTCCATTGCTACGGGATCTTCTCCTTGATTCTTTTCTCTTTTCCTTTCTTGTGTGATCAGCTGATTTGCTGGATATAAACAAAAGGTATTAATCATGTGTTAGAAGTGGTTTCTAAAATATTACATGAGTATAATAAAAAGAAGAGGTTGTATTGTAACAGGATTTTCTATGTGTGGCTTTCTTATTTGCAAATCACTTCTTGAAACATTTGTCCCCACACACCTCTAGTTTGTGAAATGATGAGATACCCCTTGGAACTGGAAGTGTGTTGACATAAGAGCTTTCGAGAATGGTTTGAATGAGAACATTATAACCTGTGGTGATCAGGGAGTTTCTTCGACAGTGATGAAGCAATGACCCTGGATCCAGACTCCAACTGAAATATGGCCACTGTGAGGAAAAGTTTGTCTTCACTCTAACTTACAGAAAGAACAGCTTATGAATGGCGTATGGAGACATATCAGTAGAGAATCCACAAACGTCGAGTCAATATACTGATTAATAAAGTTTGGTTCATCTTCACTCTGGAACTCCTGGTTTTTTACCCACTGTTTTGTTGTATGGAGACGTATGACAGAAATGTTTATAGTGAACCTGTTAAATGTGTCTGAAAATGATTAAAGAAAAGCTGTTTCTAAAGGACTAGACAGAATATAAAGGGTCTGAGATTCAGTGGCACTTATTAAGGCCGGAGCAGCTCCTGTACAGAGGACACAATGAGCAGGAGTTATTCCCAGATTTTCAGCAGTATTTACCCAGATAGCGCCACTAAAAAATCAGCCAGACCATCTTAGAACTGTCTAGATAAAGGGGAGTAAAGGGTAAAACTAATTGTTATTAATTTTGATTTTGTCTTAACTAGAATCACTGTTTATGCTAAATACATGATAATCAATAAAGCTAGAAACGCTTCAGGGGATCCTTTTCTGGGCTCCTAAGAAAAGGCCTATCACACATCGACAGGCATATAAGCCTAGGCCTGACTATTCTACTTCTGACATTTCTGCTTCTTAGGTGCACAATATGGATGCATCTGTGACCCCAGTTTCCAAGAGGTGAAACTAACCTGCTTCTTTACTGGAAAATGGGCTCACAAGACTGTCCTGAAAATTAGGTCTAGAATGGTCCCTAGGTATCCAAGGCCTTCATGTAATCCTTTTACCTTTGGTCTCACTTATTTTGTCTGTTTTTCTCATCTGACATGCCCTTATTTACACTGTTTTAGAATTTAATCCCTCTACCCCAGATTTCTAAAAGGGTTTCACTGACTGGTCACCCTGGCCAGGTTCTGCCCCCTTCAGGCCGGGCAGCGCAAGAGTAACCAGACCTTAATTTGTGTCAGAACCAGAGCGGAATAGCATTTTGGCACTTCTTTGGGCTCAGGAAATGACATCACCACATATCATTCCTTCCCCCCCCCCCCAGTCCTGCTTCTCTCCCTTTTACCCCTTCCCTAATTCGCAATGGCATCCCTTCATCCCTCTCATTCCAGTATACCTTTCAAAGATATCTTCTGTTTTAGAGGCTGCCGGCAGAAAGCAGCGACTAGAATCTGTCGCTTGTGCCGAACTCAGAGACTTCTGATGCAACTTCCTGTTTCCACATAGGCAGGAGGCATCATACAGAAGGCTCTCATGTTGGCACAAGCAGCATGTTGTGAATCTCTGTTCACTGTCAGCAACCTCTAAAACAGAAGACAGCTTTGAAAAGGTATATTGGAGGGGTGGGAGAGAGGGAGGGATGCCATCAAGAATTAGAGAAGGGGCAAAGGGAGAGAAGCAGGACCAATGATGAATGGGTGTGAGAAGGAGAAAAGCTAAACCAATGAGGTGGGGTGGCGAGGGAGAAGGAGAAATACTGGATCACTAGTGTGGGGAAGGAGAAATGCTGGACAGGGAGAAGGAAGAGAGAGTAGGATTCTAGATATGACGTGGGAAACAGTGGAGAGATGCCAACTATGAGGGGAAGGAGAAAGGAAGAAGCCACCTTATTGGCCAGAAAGGAGAGAAGCTGCACTGCTGGGGTAGGGACTAACGAGGAGACAGGGAGATGACAGGCTACAAATGTTGGCTGAGTGGAGAGGGAAGATATTTGGCTACAAGAATATACTCCTGCCGGTAGTCTGTGTGACTGCAGAGCGCAGAATTTCTGCAGAATTCCCCAGTCATTCAGACATCAACATTTCTGAGCAGAATCTGCGCTCTCCCCCCACCCACTCGCTCACTGCTGCCCGCCCACTGCCCAGCTGCTGCCTGGGGCCGGCTTACCTAAGCACTGAATGTCCCTCCAGCCACCCCTGCACTCACCTGAAGTAGGGGAGGAGGAACTGCAGTGGGTGAACTTCTTCGGGGGCAGGAAATAACCCCGTTCTTTCTTGTCCCACTGCCGCCGCTCTCCTGCTGGTGCCGTACTTTATCCAAATAGCCGCCAAGACTTCAAGCGGTGACTCCTTTTCTCCTTCTCACAGCCATCCATTATTAGTCCAGCCTTTCTCACCCCCTCCCACCATTGGTCCAGCTTTTCTCCTTCTCCCTCCCCACCCCCCCCCCCCCCAATTTGGGGCATTCTGGGGGCGGGTTAAGTGCCGATATTCAGCTCTTAACCAGACAGGGTGACCACATAAACCACAGTCCTATCTTAATGTGGTAACCTAGCAGCCACTTCAGTTCCGAATATTCACTTAACCAGCTATGCACTAGCCAGTTCTGCATAAACTGGATACTCAATGCCGAAACCCGGACATGGAATTGAATATCTGGGAATAACACCGCCGACTGAATATTTACCCTATTGTTTAACGTGAGATTTGCGTTTTTCTTTGAATGGGAGAATACAATTAATAAAGATAAAGGCCCAGAATGGCTTTATCTTCGCCAGGACTAGACAGAGAGAATTACACAGAAAACAGAATTCCAGGAGGGGGTGGGGGAGGAGATAGTCTAGTGGAAAGTATGTAATCAAGAGAATTGAATTATAAAATGTTACATCATTTAAATATACATCCTGCATGGGTTAGTAAAGTGTTGAGAGGTATCTTTAACAGATACATGAAATCCCAAAGTCAAGAAGGAACATAGATATATTGTATTAAAATAGAGGAATGTTGAAAGGAATTAGGGACACATCTGGAAAAAAAAGTGTTAGGGAAAATTATTCCCAGGATGAAAGAGAGTTGTGTGTTTTGGATGTGGATGAAGCTCTTGAATTGGAAACAAATGAATAATGCTTATTTATGTGAAAATTATGTGTAATTGCAAAGAAATGTATCTTGATACATGGACACATAGGAGCCGACTCTGTGGGTGCTTGAGAAAATTCCTTGTATGTGTCCAGGGAGGGGTTATTTCCACTGGGCTTAGCACCCCCAATAATTTTGAAAAGTTGGCTCCTATGGATACAACCCAAACCTCCTACAGTGATGTTTTGGGGGAACCAAATGCAAACGTTGATACATATGGAATGTTTGTCAGCCCAGAGGAAGGGAGAGAAGAAAACAGCTATTTCATGAAAATTTGGAACCCATTTTTGAATGAGTTGATTCTTAAGTACTTTAACAGAGACAGACAGCAGTGAGACTCTACAAGAAGAAGAATCCAGAGACCGTTTTTACAAAAAGACGATTGATGCATGGAACAAAACCATTTATAAGGATTTCAAGTGGTGGGGAGAGAGGGAGAAGGGGGGGGAATAATGGAAAGGTTGCTGAAATATACACTTTAAGTTGTAAGAGAACTTATATTCTTGAAATGTTCGTAAGGTTATGGAGATGTTTAATAAATATGGGATTCAATACAGATGGGAAGGTGAGGGTGTTTGATGCAGGGATGGTTGCGGGGGGGGGGGGGGGGGGGGAGAGAATAAAATGCTGTCACGGTCATTATCATGTTGAACAGAAAACTGTTAGACGGTTACACTATCGGTGACTCGTGTTAATGTTCATTCTGTGTGACGTAATAAAGATATTTTCACCTAAAATGGATCTTTGTCCCTCGTATAAGGACCAAAGTGTCTCATGCCTGCTCAGATAAAGATATGACAGGAATGGAAATTACAAATTCATCCCAGCAGTTTTACCTCAATCCCTATTACCCCACTCACCTGAGCAGCTGCTTTTCCCAGTTTCTCTTTCTTCTGATCCCAGCTCGTCCCTGACGTACGGCTCTTCCCCTCGTTCCATGTGGGATATAATGTCAGGGATGACAGTCGGAGAGCCTGTTCCTGGGGTTAAGAAAACTGCATTAGATTTCCCCAAATCATATAGTGTCTGATTCCATCAAATTCAACACTCAGACAAATTTCCAGCATAAACAATTTCACCGACTTCAATGAACAAAAATTCCGAAACCTGGACCCTGCAAATCTCAGTAATAGTAACATACATACATAGTAGATGACGGCAGAAAAAGACCTGCACGGTCCATCCAGTCTGCCCAAGAAGCTAAATTCATATGTGCTACTTTTTTATTTGTACTGTCCTCTTCAGGTCACAGACCATATAAGTCTGGCCAGCCCTATCCCCGCCTCCCAACCACCAACCCCGCCTCCCACCACCAGCTCTGGCACAGACTGTATAAGTCTGCCCAGCACTATCCTCGCCTCCCAACTACCAGTCCCGCCTCCCACCACCAGCTCTGGCACATACCGTATAAGTCTGCCCAGCAATATCCCCGCCGCCCAACCACCAGCCCCGGCACAGACCGTATAAGTCTGCCCAGCACTAGTCCCGCCTCCCAACCACCAGCCCCGGCAGACCGTATAAGTCTGCCCAGCACTATCCCTGCCTCCCACCACCAGCTCTGGCACAAACCGTATAAGTCTGCCCAGCACTATCCCCGGCACAGACCGTATAAGTCTGCCCAGCACTAGGCCCGCCTCCCAACCACCAGCTCTGCCACCCAATCTAGGCTAATGTTTCATAAACCTTCTTAACTCATCTTTATAGCATAGTTCCAATGCTAAATAGTACAAAACATTATCAGCCTCATTTCAATATATGTGAGACCTTCCTTATCCCTTATGTAGGTCTCCTTAATCACACCTAGAACATCTGGAATAAGGTGAAAAACACACTGAGCATGCTCAGACAGATGTGAGCTCGGAGAAAGGGCAGAAGCCAAAATTAATTTTCCCAAATTCCTCTCTACAGAAAACTTTCCTGCAGTAACAGAGTAAATGACGGCAGATAAAGACCCACACGATCCATCCAGTCTGCCCAACAAGGTGGACAGAGCTGAGCCCGCCACTCTGTGAGGGCCCCAGTCACCCATGCGTAATTGCTGATTGTCAAGTCTCCACCATGTCCACCATACAGACAGCCAAACATGATGGGGATGGTATGTGGTTATAACCAAGACTCCGAATAATGCTGACAGTATTCAACTTACCAGACCAGATATCTTCCTCTCCCCTCTGAGATGCACAGCACCCTCACTTAAATCATGTGGCAATAACCGTGATCTACAATACTGGAGCTGCCGAAGTTTCACCCGTCTTTTGCCATTTGCAGAACACAGACTTATAAATCTGCCTGGCATCAGCCTCAGTTCCCACTACTCTTGCCCAAGATAACACCTCAACAGCCACAGTTGTGTTTCCATCCTCTTTCTATTTAGGCATCCCCTGTGTCTATCCCATGTATTTTTGAATTCGCTCACCGCTTTCACTACCCTCTGTGTAAAAACAAAAATTTCCTGACGCTACTCCTAAGTCTATTTCCCTGCAACCTCCATTCATGGCCTCTTGTTCTACCACCCCTATATCTCTGGAGCAGGGGCGTATCGGAGGTTCGGCGGTAGGGGAGGTAGGGGCTAGAGTGAGGGGGCACATTATAACCCCCCCTACCGCCGCCGTCGTCGTCAACCCTCCCCCCCTACCGCCAACCCTTTCCCCGCCTACCGCCGTCACCTACTCCCGAGGTCTGCTCCTGCCGGTTTTTTAAACTATTACTTCAGCTGGCGGGGGACCCCAACCCCCACCAGCCCAGCCGAGGTCTTCTTTAACTTCTTCATCCTCGTGCTGTTAAAGCTGCATAATGCATCCTTCCAGTTGGACGGAGTTTGACGTCGCAGCACGTTGGAAGGATGCATCATGCAGCTTTAACAGCACGAGGATGAAGAAGTTAAAGAAGACCTCGGCTGGGCTGGCGGGGGTTGGGGGTCCCCCGCCAGCTGAAGTAATAGTTTAAAAAGCCGGCAGGAGCGGACCTCGGGGTAGGTGACGGCGGTAGGCGGGGCAGAGTTAACGGCGGTAGGGGAGTCCAGGGCGAAATCTGCGGGGGCCCAGGCCCCTGTGGCCCCACGCAGATACACCCCTGCTCTGGAGGTCTGTTTGTATATTAATACCTTTCAAGTACTTAAATGTCTGTATCATTTCACCTGTCGCTCTCCTTTTTCTCTAGTATATACGTATTGAGTCCTCCAGTCTCTTCTCATACATTTTATGGCACAAATCCTGTACCATTTTTGTCACCTTCCTCTGAACCATCCAATCCTTTTATGTCCTTGAAGTGATACGGTCTCCAAAACTGGACACAGTTCTCTAAGTGGGACCACAACAACAGCTTGGACACGGAAGGGTAGGGGCAGGTCCTGGAACTGGAGGGGGGTCCTGGATCAGGGGGTAGGGGGGATGGGAAGAAGGGGAGGAGGAGGGGGAGGGGGTCCTGGAACTCGGAGAGGGGGGGAGAGACGGAGTGGGAAGGGGAGAAGGGGGATGGGAAGAAGTAGCAGGGGGGGTCCTGGAACTCACATGTGAAGAAGTGGGAGGGGTTTCAGGAACTCAGACAGGGGTGGAAGGGGGGAGGGGAAGGGGGTTCAGCAAACTCTCGGTCTCGCTGTGTCTCACATATGCACTCGCACACACTGTCATTCTGACACACACACTCTCTCTCACAGACACAATCGCACCCAATCTCACTCTCTCTCTGACA
The DNA here is from genome assembly GCF_901765095.1 of Microcaecilia unicolor. Lineage (NCBI taxonomy): Eukaryota > Metazoa > Chordata > Amphibia > Gymnophiona > Siphonopidae > Microcaecilia > Microcaecilia unicolor. Next base: position 3,065 of record NW_021963279.1, on the reverse strand, counting down.
TACACACACACACACTCGCACAGTCACTCTCTCTCTCACACAGTCACTCTCTCAAACTTACACACTACGAGGAAAACCTTGCTAGCGCCCGTTTCCTTAAAAACTGAAATGGGCCTTTTTTACTAGTTGTTTATAAAACTATACATTCTGCTAGTTTTGCTTTTCAATCGACCAAATGGTGGAATTTTGTTACCGTAAGAAATCAGATCTCAGAAGAGTTACACTATGTTTCGTAAAATGTTAAAATCTTTTAGTTTCTAAGGGGCCTTTTGGGCCCTGCAGTGTTATCAGTGCGTGGATTTGCTGCGTGCCGAGGCCCCTTTACCGCAGCAGGGCTTTTGTGAAAAAAACAGAAATGGCTGTGTTGTAAGTATATATTTGCCATGCGGCTATTTCCTAGGGAAGCCCTTACTGCGTCCTATATAGGTGGTAAAAATAGAAAATCATTTCTGGAATGCTGGTGCGTGGTGAGCCAGTGCTAGTGCCAGATTTATGTGACAAAGTAGCGGTACCTCTGTCACCGCTTTGTTAAAGGGCCCCTAAGATTTTGGCTATAAATGATACAGGTGATTAAAAGATTGCTATCAGGGGGCATTTTTGAAAGAGAAGGGCACCCATCTTCCAACACAAATCGAGAGATAGGCGTCCTTCTCTCAGGGTCGCTCAAATCGGCATAATTGAAAGCCGATTTTGGGCGCCCTCAACTGCATTCCGTCGCGGGGACGACCAAAGTTCACGGGGGCATGTCAGTAGCGAAGGCGGGACTGGGGCGTGATTAAGAGATGGACGTCCTCGGCCGATAATGGAAAAAAGAAGGGCGTCCCTGACGAGCATTTGGTCGACGGTCCATTTTTTTCACGACCAAGCCTCAAAAAGGTGGCCAAACTGACAAGATGACCACCGGAGGGAATTGGGGATGACCTCCCCTTACTCCCCAAGTGGTCACCAACCCCCTCCCACACTAAAAAAAAATTTTTTTTAATTTGCCTGCCTCAATGTGCTCCATGACAGCAGTATGCAGGTCCCTGGACCAGTTTTAGTGGGTGCAGTGCACTTCAGGCAGGCGGACCCACCTGTTACACTTGTGCTGGTAAATGTGAGCCCTTCATAACCCACCCGAAACCCACTGTACCCACATGTAGGTGCCCCCCATCACCCCTTAGGGCTATGGTAGTGGTGTACAGTTGTGGGGAGTGGGTTTTGGGGGGGGGGTGTTTGGGGGGCTCAGCACCAAAGGTAAGGGAGCTATGCACCTGGGAGCAATTTGTGAAGTCAACTGCAGTGCCCCCTAGGGTGCTCGGTTGGTGTCCTGGCATGTGAGGGGGACCAGTGCACTACAAAGGCTGGCTCCTCCCACGACCAAATGCCTTGGATTTGGTCATTTTTGAGATGGGCGTCCTCGTATTCCATTATCGCCGAAAACCGGGAACGATCATCTCTAAGGTCGACCATCTCAACATTTAGGTCGACCTAAATGTTGAGATTTGGGCGTCCCCGACCGTATTATCGAAATGAAAGACGGACGCCCATCTTGTTTCGATAATGCGGGTTTCCCCGCCCCTTCGCCGGGACGTCCTTAGAGATGGTCGCCCCCATTCGATTATGCCTCTCCATGTAATTTTCACTTTGCTGTCAACTTGTCATTAATTTAAGGAATTATCCTTTTATTACTGTATGGTTTATTGACTAATTGTAAGCCACATTGAACTCAGTCACCTAATATGGGGCATAAGTGTCAATAAATATAAAACTATAAAAAATGTATTTCAATTACCAATGATGAACATGGACACAGCTGTATTTTAAGTCAGTTTATGCAGTTTAATCAGTGTCATGAAGAGATATTTGGTTAATATACTTGACTGGTTTAACAGGAAATAAACACTGGAGAGTTTTAACCTGTGATTAACAGGTGCCAGTTTGTGATGAGACACTGTCAGTTGCTGGCTATTTTTTCACTGACGTGATCAGTTTGAGTGTAGCAGTGTTTCTACATAATTTTACTTTTGAGCGTTAATATATTTCATTTTCTGTGTGATTTTTTTTGTTTGCTGTTTGGCTTTATAATGATGCCCAAATATATTACAAATAAAACTGTTATCAATAGAAATCAAACAAAATAAAACATGGAAAAGAAAATAAGATGATACCTTTTTTATTGGACATAACTTAATACATTTCTTGATTAGCTTTCGAAGGTTGCCCTTCTTCCTCAGATCGGAAATAAGCAAATGTGAGTGTATATAAGTGAAAACATTCAAGCATTACTATGACAGTAAAATAGATACCATTGGAGATTCTACATGGAATGTTGCTACTATTGGAGATTCTACATGGAATGTTGCTATTCCACTAGCAACAATCCATGTAGAAGGCTGCGCAGGCTTCTGTTTCTGTGAGTCTGACGTCCTGCACGTACGTGCAGGACGTCAGACTCACAGAAGCAGAAGCCTGCGCGGCCACATTGGTGATCTACAAGGGCCGACTTCTACATGGAATGTTGCTAGTGGAATAGCAACATTCCATGTAGAATCAATAGAAATCAAACAAAATAAAACATGGAAAGAAAATAAGATGATACCTTTTTTATTGGACATAACTTAATACATTTTTTGATTAGCTTTCGAAGGTTGCCCTTCTTCCTCAGATCGGAAATAAGCAAATGTGCTAGCTGACAGTGTATATAAGTGAAGACATTCAAGCATTGTTATGACAGTCTGACAGGGTGGGAGGATGGGGGTGGGTCGGAGGTATGCATGGGGACATCAAAGCATATCATTGATATTCTAACAGGGTGGGTGTGGATAGGTGAGGGGAGGGTGATCAACAGAGACATACAGCTTTATGGTTTATAATGGGCTAGGAACCCCAGGTCCTTGTTAAGTCCTTTCTGTTGGGTGTTAAAATATTCAATCATTCTGACTTCAAAGGTCTTACGTTCTTGTATGGTTTTAAAGTTACCTTTGAGGATTCTCACTGTGAAGTCACTGGTGCAGTGTCCTCCTGGTCCTGTAAAATGTTGCCCAACAGGCGTGGGAACCCTGCTGGCACCAGTATTGTTCATA